>NW_027397193.1:350132-493918 GCF_003265705.2 Callorhinus ursinus | reverse complement strand
AAGAAGAAGAAGAAGAAGAAGAAGAAGAAGAAGAAGAAGAAGAAGAAATAATCAACTAGGATAATGAATCCAAATGTCTCTGAACTTGGTGGATACCAGTAAAGTCACATGAACATGAATCTTTGAATCTCACCAACTCATTGAGGCAGTGAGCAGGCTTCCTGTTCTCCCACCTGATATCGCTCCCCCAACCATTCCAGGGGGCCCCCAGAGCAGAGAAGTCTCACATGTACTTACAAAAAGTTGGCTCCACCAGACATGGAAGTAGGCTCCCCCCTTGTGGGACAAGCATCTCCAATGCCCTGTTTATATAAAGTCAGGGTTGCATGATAAAGTAAGCAAAGTGGGTGAAGAGAAAGACTTTCTCTCTCCTTTGAGGAGCACTCACGAAGAAGGATCCCGAAACTTGCTTGCACCCCAACAGATATTTTTGTTTCTCCCCCTGAGTCAACTCATACACACAGCTAAGATGGGCCTTTCTTGAGCCAAGGATTCAAGTGCAAAGAATTTATTTGAAAAATTATTCCAGAAATATCCAGTATGAACATTCCAAAAAGGAGCATCCCAGAAAGTCCCAATGAGGAAGAATTAGTTGCTGCTGTGGGCCACTGGACTCAATCCCAATGGACATCCTCTGAGTCTATAGAACACACCTCTGAATTTCCCCCCACAGAGGAGCAAGGAAACTGGGGTATTTATCCATTAACTCCCATCCACCCCACATTCTTTTTTTTTTTAAGATTTTATTTATTCACTTGACAGAGAGAGAGACAGCAAGAGAGGGAACACAAGCAGGGGGAGTGGGAGAGGGAGAAGCAGGCTTCCCGCTGAGCAGGGACCCCAATGCGGGGCTCGATCCCAGGACCCTGGGATCATGACCTGAGCCGAAGGCAGACGCTCAACTGACTGAGCCACCCAGGCCCTCCCACCCCCACATTCTTGAGGGCAATTCCTGCCCCACACAAGAGAAAGCTCCCAGGTAGAGAGTTTTAGGGGTCCTGAAACTCAGTCAACATTTGGAATGGTAAGATCCAAAGGGACATATTGGCATGCCCACTATACATCCCCTAACTCGGCTGAAATTCCGTAAGAGCAGAGAGTGGGCCATATAATTCACCATTCTACTCCCAACAACTAGTCCAGAATTTGGCATGCAGTAGGTGCCCAACAAGCAAGCAGAGGATAGATGAACATACACAAACTAAACTTAAGACAACGATGAAAGAGATTGTCTTTCATCTCCAAATCTCCAAAGATTTAGCCAAAGGGAGGGAGGTAGAGTAAACATGTATTAGTTGCTTCCACAGAATGCCTACTTCTGCAAACCTGATTGTCCCTAAATTTACCACCCACCCCCCACCCCCGCTCCAGTTTTGGAGCAGAGACTGATTGCTTTAAGAAATCAGCACATCCCACATCCCATTGCCATAGTAACTGGTTAGTGCAGTGGTGCTCAAAAGCCACACCCCCCACTCCCAGGGGACAATTGGCCATGTCCGGAGACATTTTCCTTTGTCACAATGGAAGGGGAGTGTGCTGCTGGCATCTAGTGGGTGGAGGCCAGGGGTGCTGTTAAAATTTTACAATGCACAGGATAGCCCCCATAGCAAAGAATGATCTGGCCCCAAATGTCAATACTGTCAATGTTGAGAAACCCTAAGTCAGAGGATAGATACATGATCCAATTGGAGCCAAAACAAAAATCAACCTCAAAACCAGAAGCTTCTCGGGGCACCTGGGTGGCTCAGTTGGTTAAGCGTCTGCCTTCGGCTCAGGTCATGATCCTGGGACCCTGGGATTGAGCCCCATGTCGGGCTCCCTGCTCAGCAGGGAGATTGCTTCTCCCTCTCCCTCTGCCCCTCCCACCCCCAATTGTTCTCTTGCTCTCTCTCTCTCTCAAATAAGTAAATAAAATCTTAAAAAAAAAAAAAACAACCTAGAAGCTTCTTGATTCTCTGGAAAGTGCAACATGGTCTATGTTCTTTGCACTTATTTTGCTAACACACAAGTAGGGTTAGAATTGTGTGGGGTGGGAAGAGACGTTAGGTTGGGTCCTATGTGGAGCCTGAGGGTGAAACTGAGGCCCAGAGAAAAGTCTGTAGAGATAAAGAGAAATTCGGCCCTTGTTCACCTCATTGGAGCCACTAGATCAAATCTCCCCTGAAACTGGGCCCCTTTAGCTATATGAACTAATAAATTCCTTTTCTGTTTAAGCCAATTGAGTTGGCTTTTTTGTCACTTGCAACCAAGAGCACTCCCAATGGATAGAGTAAGCAGTCAGCTAGGTGTGGGCGGTGAACAAATGCTTTCCAACTGATCAAAAGGGTGAAACCAAGTTCCACGCAGCAGAGAAAGCCTGGTGGGGGGCGGAGGGGATACACATGCATTCTCCCCTACAACTGCTGCCCTCCAATAACCTCTAGCTTCCTAATAATACATTTACCTTGCGGTTTTGACACCCTCTGCAGGGGAGGGCTGCCAGGACAGTTCCACAAGGATCATGGGGGGGGGGCCCCCGAACCCCCCCACCCTACGAGTAGGAGGAGTCCCTTAGATGACGGGAGGCAGCCCCCGGCAGAGACCTCCCTAGCTGTGTGCCGTGTTTTAACCTTATAAAATTGATGAGAACAAAATGGAAAGAAACCTATTATAAAGCAGGTAAATGGAGAAGCTTCCTTTGTATCCCAGGTGTGTATTCCTCAACTGACCAAGCTGCAATGTAGTATTGATTTGACAGAACCTCCAGTTCAGGGATGTCTGTCTCAAAATGGCTCCAAATGATTTTATACTGCAAAGTAAAGCCAAACTCCAGAAACCAGAAAAAGAGAGAGAGAGACCGCCCTAGCTATGACCTATGACCCATGCAAATATAAAAGCAGACAACCCTGACCCCTGGCACAGTTGCCACCTCTGAACCTGCCCGCTCTCCCTTCTTGAGAGTATACTTTCTCTTTAACTGCTATCAAACTCTTGCTTGAGAAATTAGCTCTGAATTCTTTCTCAGCCAAACTCAAGAACCAAGAACGGAGGTCAGCGCGGAGAGGCAGGGAAGGGACCCGGCCAATGACAAAATGACAGGAGGAATCAATGAACATTATCCCATCCTCCTTTCCTGGAGGGTCCCGGTGTAAACACAACCTCGTTTGGGGGCACAAATGATTGCAAGACACGGAAACCCACCCAAGCTGGTATGTGTCTATATTCCGCGATGCAGCATTGTCTCCAGAACCCAAGGGAGCATGAGGTAGAGGTGAGATCCCTGCAGAACCAGCATCGGGCACTTAGGAGGCAATGAATAAGTACCTGTTGATGTCAATGGGATGCATGCTCAATTAACCGGAATTGACGCTCCATCTGGAACTGAGATACTGCCTCCAACTCTCTGGAGCCATCTGAGCACTCATCTCACCTTTACCCTGCATATCAGCCCCACTCTTCTGCTCTGTTTGCTCATCTATACTCACCACCCCAAACTGGCCACCCATATTTCTCCATCTGCCCTTGGCCTTATAAGTTCCAACAACTGGCGGCTTTCCTAGCATCTCCATTAAAGAACTTCCGGGGCAAGGGACTCTGATTGGCTCACCTTGAGTCAGGTGGCCACCTCTGAGCCAATCAGTGGAGTCATCTGCCAAAGGCGGAAGCCGGAGCAAGCTCGCAAGCTAAATAGGTTCCACCCAAGACGGGAGCTCACACACTGGCGGTGGAGATAACAGAAGGCCCACCAGTACCAGCGCCCACTTTACCTAGACACAGACCAGTGACGCGGAGTGCTAACTATTCCTTTATTAGGTGGTGAGGGGAGTGGGGGCTGTACAATGCAAGGCCCGGGAATTTAGCTACACAGGGATTGTGACCAGAAGCCACATTACAAAAACAGCCTAAAAATACTTCCATTCTGCCCCGGGGCTGGGCCAGGGGAGTGCCGGGGGGAAGGGGTGCCACCCAGGCGGCTCCTTTCCTTCCTGTCAGTCCCATATTTACAGGGAAACAAAGTGAAACGCACACATCTCCCCTGGTCCTCATGTTCTCACCAGCCACCCCCACCCAGTTCACCAAGGGAGTGGCCCAGGCTCTAGGGTTGGGGGACCCGGGGCGGGCTCTCTGGGCCAGAAGGGCCCTTCCCCCCGGCAAAGCTATCGAACAAGTTCCATCTGGAATGCAGTGAAGTGAGGGAGGTGGGATAGGAAAGAGGCTCCCAAGTCTCACCCGACCCCTGCCCCGGAGGGTGCGCCCAAGGGTGCCTACTTGGTACACACCAGGGTTGTGTACTCGGTACACAGGATCCCGGTCATGCCTGTGTACTCGGTACACAGAATCCAGCTTGGCCGAATGGGCCCACAGACTCAGCCCCACGGGGGCACTGGGGGGTTTGCAGGGGCAGGGAGTGTCTCCATATATATATTTTGTAAAAAATAATAATAATAATAAGTTTGCTTAAATGAATTTGTTTCTATACAAAATGTAAAAAAAAAAAAATAATAATAATCCACTCGTGTCAGAGTGTAAGGAGAGAGACCAGAGGAGGCAGGAAGGGAAGGAGGGAAGGAAGGATGGGGAAGGGGAGTGCAGGAGGAGGTCCCAGGCTCATCACAAGGCCCAGAGGGCGGGGGTCAGCCCGCACCCCCTATAAATAAAGGAGGACTGAAAAAGCCTAGGCTGGTGACCTATCTCAGTCAGCTTCAAGGGGGGTGGGAGGGATACAGGAGGGCCGGGAGAGAGAGAAGAGAATGGAAAGGTCTAAAAAGAAAGGGAGAGAGTCAGGATGGGAGATCTGTTCAGCCCCCCAAAATCCAGGAACTGAAGAGCCTTCAGGCCAACACCTGCCTCTTGGGGGTGACTTCCGGTTGGGGCCCCAGCTGGGTCTGGGCCTGAGCTAGGGGGCCTGGGACGGAAAGGGGGAGCGGCTGGGCAGGCAGCGCCCCAGCGGCTGTGGCCGTGGGCCCGGTGGCAGTGGCTGGGCTGGGCGTGGAGTCTGACCAGTCCGAGAGGGAGGGAGGCGAGGGGCTGGCCCAGTGCTCGGGGGACTCGGGGGATGGGGTCAGGTAAGGGTGTTCGCTCGGAACCCTCAGGAAGCGGGCCTTGGGGGGGCTGCCGTGGGCGCCGGCTGCCGGATACTCCTCGGCGTGTCCCGGGGCCGCCAGGTATGGCGGGGGCCGCTCCTGGGGGGACACAGGGGTCCCGGGGTTCAGCAGCTGGGGTCCCGGCGCCAGCGGCAGCAGGAACGAGGGCCCTGGCGGGGCAGGCGGAGGCAGCCGGGCCCAGTCGAGGGGAACGGCCACGGGGTTCAGCAGACCCAAGCTGAGCACGCAGCCCCCGGGGGGCTGGCGCCCTAAACCCGCCCGGCCCGCGCCACCAATCTGAGCCAGGGACACGGCCGTGGCGGTGGCTGCTGCGTAGGGCCCCTCAAGGGAGAAGCCGCCAGGGGACGCAGGGGGCCCACCGAAGGGCCGCGGGGAGTCCAGCGAGTCCACGGGCGACAGCGTGACTGAGCTCTCGGCCAGGGGACCCGGGCAGGCCAGCGTCAGCTTCTTGCCCCGCCCCCGGGCGCCCTGTGGCCCCAGCCCCGCCTTCCCCGGTGGCCTCCGGCTCTTCTTGCCCCCCGACTGTGCCACCTTGAGGCCGGGGAGGAAGGCCCCGGGTGGACAGAGGAGGGGCCCCAGGCCATGAGGACCGTGAGGGCTGCGGGGCCCACTGGGCTGGTCCAGCAGGCGCACGATGTCCTGGTGCAGCCGCTCCTGGGCCACATCCCGCGGCAGCCTGTCCAGGTGGTCTGTGATCTCACGGTTGGCAAAGTGGTCCAGCAGCAGCTTGGCAGCCTCATAGCTGCCCTCTCGGGCGGCCAGAAACAGTGGAGTTTCCTCCTGAAGGGGGTGGGGCACAGAACCCCCGAGATGTCAGCATCGCAAGAGCCAGGATTAACCCCTGGCCAAGGTCTCATAGGCCCCTAGCCCCTGGTGGACACTAAGAGGGAAGAATTCACACTCTCCAGCCCAGCAGAGTTGGATGGAATCCCAGCTCTGCTAAGGGAAACTGGGCAAGTTCTTTCTTTTAAAGCACTTTCATCCAGGACCTACTAAGCACCATGCCCCAGAGCCAGGACTATATGGAAAGTGAGACACTTGCTTTAGGCATAAAATTTAAGGGGTGTCAAAAACCAGTCATCAAAATAAATGATATTTTAATGCATTACTTTTTAATTTAAGATTATTGCAAAAAAAAATCCATAATGAATAAAATATCAAAATGTCAGACTACCCTTGTGCCCCTCTGACCCTCACTCTTCCCATTTATAAAATGAGGAGAGTAATTCCACCTTGCAGGGGTTTTAAAACAACGATCATAACAGTTATGTTTTACTGAGTATCTGCTAAGCATTCTACAAATTTCACTGAATCCTCAGGAGACAAAAGTGAGGTGGGTACTGGTGCTTCCCCACCTCACAGAAGAGGAGAGTAAAGTTCAGAGATGTTAAGCAATTTGCCCAAGGTCACACAGCAACTGCCACAGGCTTTCTCCTCTGATCCACTGTTGGAGGTTGGTAGGTCCAAATCCTATCCCTGAAACCTGGCTGCAGGCAGGATGAATGCCCCCACTAACCTACCCCACCCTGCTCTTTGCCACATTTAGGGGGTTGTGCCAGGGCTGACTGCCTGGTGAGTCAAGGGCTGGGGCTCACCTTGCTATCCTGCATGTCCTTGTTGGCTCCATTTTTGAGCAGGGCCAAGGTGGCCTCCACATTGTTGACGGCTGCTGCCCAGTGTAAAGCTGATTTCCCTGGGCGGGGCGGGGGGTGGGGGGAAGAAGTCAGGGTTAGAACTGGGTTCATTTGCTAGGATCCCATGGCAGAGGGAAAGGAAGTATCTAGAATATAACCTGGGGGGGGGGGACCTGCCACAGAGTGTCTGAACATGTGTTTGTGTCCATGTATGTGGAGTGACTCTCTGTCCAAGGGACCACCGTGTGTGACTGTCCATACACGGGGGGGTACTATGTGGGGTGCTGGTTGTAGCCACCAGGCACATATTGCTCTTTAGATTTAAATTAATTACAACTAAACAGCATAGGTGCCAAGACCATTCAATGGGGAAAGGAGAGCCTTCTCAACAAATGGTCTGGGACACCTGGCTCTCCACATGCAAAAGAATGAAGTTGGATCCCTACCTCACACCAAATACAAAAATTAACTCAAAGTGAATCAAAGACTTAAACGTAAGAGCTCAAGCTACAAAACATTCAGAGGAAAACATAGAAGTAAAACGTCATGACCTTGAATTAGGCAAAGGATTCTTAGATATGACAACAAAATACAAGCAGCAACAACAAGAGAAATCGATAAATTGGACATCACCAAAATTAAAATGTTTGTGCTTCTAAGTGAAAAGAAACCCTACAAAATGAAAAAAATAGTTATAAACCATATATCTAATAAGAGACTTATACCTAGAACATATAAAGAACTCATAACTCAATAATAAAAAGACAAAAACCCACTATGTTAACTATACTGGAATTAAAATTTTTTAAGGGGCGCCTGGGTGGCTCAGTCGTTAAGCGTCTGCCTTCGGCTCAGGTCATGATCCCAGGGTCCAGGGATCGAGCCCCGCATCGGGCTCCCTGCTCGGCGGGAAGCCTGCTTCTCCCTCTCCCTCTCCCCCTGCTTGTGTTTCCTCTCTCGCTGTGTCTCTCTCTGTCAAATAAATAAATAAAAACCTTTAAAAAAAAATAAAATAAAAAAAAAAAAAATAAAAAAAAATAAAATTTTTAAAAAAATAAAATAAAAAAGACCCAAAAAATGACAAAAACCCAATTTAAAAATGGGCAAAGGATCAGAATAGACATTTCTCCAAAGAAGATCTACAAATGGCCAATAAGCACAGGGAAGCACACTCAATTATCACTAGCCATCAGGGAAATAAAAATGAAAACCACAATGAGATACCAATTCACACCCACTAGGAAGGCTAGCACAAAAGACAGACAATACCATCTGTTTGGGAGGACGTGAAGAAACTGGAACAACTGGAACCCTTGTGCACTAATGGCAGGGACATCAAACAGGGGCAGGCGCTATGGAAAACAGTCAGGCCACTCCTCACAAGGTTCAACACAGAGTGATCACATGACCATATGACCCAGACCCAGCAATTCTGCTCCTGAATGTTTACCCAAGAGAAATGAAAACCACACGTCTACACCAAAACTTGTACATGAATGTTCATAGCAGCAATAGCCAAAAAGTAGAAACTCCCCTAAGGTCCATCAATGGATAAACTGATAAACAAAATGTATATCCATACAATGGAATATTATTTGATCATTAAAAAACCACAAACAAATTAAAAGTACCAGTCCCTGCTACTGCACTTCATAAACCTTAAAAACAATATGCTGAGCGAAAGAAGCCAGCCAAAAAAGACCATATATTATTTGATTCCACTTATAGGAAATATTCACAGTAGGCAAATCCATCGAGAGAGAAAGTACGTTCGTTAGTGGTTGCCCAGGGCTAGGAAGACAAGATTGGAGGGGGTCAGCTAATGGTGAGAGCTTGTTTTCCAGGTGATGAAAATGTTATAAAATGTATTGTGAGGATAGTGGCACAACTATGTGATTATACTAAAAGCCACTGGATGTTATACTTTTAGTGGCTGAATTGGATGGTATGTGAATTATATCTAAATAAAGCCTTAAAAAAAAAAAAGGCAGGCAAAACAAAGGTTAAAAAATTAAATGAAGGCACCTGGGTGGCTCAGTCGGTTAAGCATCAGCCTTCGGCTCAGGTCATGATCCCGGGGTCCTGGAATCAAGCTCCGCATCGGGCTCCCTGCTCAGCAAGGAGTCTGCTTCTCCCTCTGTCTCTGCCCCTCCCCCCCCAACTCATGCTCTCTCTCTCTCTCTCTCAAATAAATAAATAAAATCTTAAAAAAAAAACTAAATGAAATAAGACATTTGGCTCTTCATTCCCCCTAGCCACATTTCAAGGGCTCCAAAGCCACCACACTGGACAGCAGAGACCAAGAGTATTTCCATCTTCACAGAAAGTTCTATTGGAGAGCAGTCCTCCAGAGCCACAGTTCTCAACCGGGGTGATCCCCCCACCCAGGGGCATTTGCCAATGTCGGAAGACATTTTGGGTTGTCACAACTAGGGAGTGGGGTGCTGCTAGCATCTAGTGGGTCAAGGCCAGGGATGCCAGCTTAGTATCCTACATTGCAAGGACAGCCCTCCGCGCAAAGAATCATCCAGCCCCAAGTGTAAATGGGGTAGAGGTTGAAAACACCTGCTTCAAAGGATGTTTATGAGCATCTGAGTGTGTCTGCAGCCATGTGAGGTGCTCTGGTCATGAGGGCAGGTTATGAATCTGCACCGGCGGGGACCTGGGCCCGCAAGCCGCCTCCACAGAGGCAGTTACATCACGTGGGGATTTGGCCAATGTGCAAACGTAGTACGCCAGCTGTCCAGCAGAGGGCAGCAGAGCAGGTTCTTCTAACAAAGCGGATGGAAATGAAGTGTCTTGGGGAAGACCACCTTTTTCTAAGTCACTGAGGTGTCATATGGGCTAGGGGAGGCCATAAAAAAAGAAAAAAAAAAGCATGTGAGTTTAAGTCCATGTCGAAGCCCTATTGTATGTGCATGAGTTTCAGTGATCGGGTCTCAAGATAATTCACATAAGACAGTCAGGGCCCAGGTGATACCCTCTCAGCCTCCACCCACTGCTACTCCCCACAGCTTACCAAGCTCATCCACAGCATTGACATCAGCATGGCTGGCAATGAGCTCTTCCACCATGCCCTCCACCGCCAGGCGGGCGGCCAGGATTAGTGCCGTAGAGCCATCCGCCATGCGGGCATCCAGGTCTGTGGAGCGGTTCCGGATGAGAATCTAGAAGAGAAAGCATGCAGAAGGGAGGGTCATGGCAGAAACAGAGGGACCAGGAGCATCTGTAAGTCCTCTGAGTTCCCCAACCACCGCCCCCCCCCCCCGTCCCCTAGACTCCATGAAGTTCGGGAAGCTGCTATCTGCCGGCCACCGTATATCGCCATTTAACAGATGAGAAAAACAAAGCTCTATTTTGCAGGACCAGGGCTCAAACCCAGGTCTGCCTGATGCCTGTGCAAGCTCCAAAGTCCAAAGGGGCAGGTGCATCTCACCTGGAACACGCCCTGGGCATCCGCGGTGACAGCAGTGTGCAAAGGAGTGCGCCCTGAGTGGTCCTGGGCATTGGTGTCTGCCCCAGCATCCAGCAACCGCTTGGCTGCATCAGCCCGGGCGTAGCGGGCAGCCAGGTGCAGGGCTGTCTCCCCTGTGCGGTCAGTCCGTGCCCCAAGCTGGGCTCCCTGGCAGATCAAGTCTGAGATGATGCTGGCTGATGTGTCTTCTGCCTCATCCTCCTCAGGGGGCATTGGCTCCAGGGCCCCCCCACAGAAGGAGGCCAGCATCAGTGGAGTGAAGCCATCTGCGGGGACCAGGAGTATGTCAAAGGGAGGTGGGCACAGGGGCCTTTCCAGGGACTACTATTGAGGGCACTGCATTAGGAGGAAGTGGGACACATGAGAGCACAAGAGGGGATGGCGTGCGCGTGCGCGTGCACGTGCGCACACACACACACCCCTGTGCCAGGTACCCCAGAAACCAACGCAGGATGAGGATTCACAGGCAGCCCTTCCGTGATTTGTCGAGGTAGAGGATCCAGGAGGGAGGGAGGGAGGAGCAAGCATTCAGCCTCAGGCAAATTCCCAGGGGTTTACTTCAGCCTGATCCTGAAGGGGGACCCTGGAGGCTGAACTGTACCTCAAGCTGTAATCCGGCTCCAGGCAAAGGAGCTGTGCCTTTCACACGCCCCCACCCACTGGTAAAGAGCCACCCCAGGGACATAAAATCCCAGGCACCTCAGACCCTGGTAGCCTGAGGAATTTCAAAAGAGAGCCATAGGTGCAGGCCATTTGGAACAAAAGCAAAATGAGCTGGGGGAGGACTACCCTGAAATGTGGCAAAGACGGATCCAAGAGGATCCAAATAATGTGATCTGCTACCTTCTGCATGAGCATTTGCCCCTGTTTCCCTTAGGGAGCCACGTGCACCCCACTCCCCATCCTCAAGCCCTGGGTAGCGCTAGGGGCCTTAGCCCCGCCCCTTGCAGTTAATCTGCATATTCCAGCCCCCAGGGCACACTGATTAGTTGAGGGATGGGCACGTGACTGCAGCCCATCCAGTCAGAAGTCATCCCGGGACGTCTGCTGGTGCCGCTGCTGGTCTGGGCCTGTGGCTACGGTGCCCCCAGGGGAAAGCCTCCCCGGGCTGGAGCCACGAGGCCGTGAGTCCTGGACCCAAATATCCGTGATGCTTCCAGTTACCAGAGCCAGTAAACTCGTTTGAGTTGGGCTATCATCACAACCCAGAGTCCTGATTAACATACACCCCCACAGACGGATGCTGGACACACCCTACTCTCCCCAGAACCCAGACCCAGATGCAACTTTTCAGAAGTAGGATGGGGAAAGGGCATCCTTGGAGGGGAGGCCCCGTGGCTGACCTGGGCCTCGCACATTGACATCCATGCCATCAGCATCCACATCGCCCTGCGGGGGTGTCAGCGCCATGGCTGGTGCCACACGGATGTCTGCGGCAACCAGGTGGTGTTGGGTCCACTGGCGGCAATCCACAGCATCCTCAGCCCCCACACAGGGCTCCTCTACCTGAAGGCATAAGGACCAGGGCTCTCACAAAGAGCTGGGAGAGAGATAGTCAGAGGGACAGTCTGGGCGCCCTCACAGGTTCCTCTCATGGAGGTGCGCACTCCCAGCCCCAAGAAACCCTGAATATCCGGCTTCTCTTATACATACGGAAACAGGAAATTGACATACTGGAGCTCACAGAACTCATAAAAGGAAGAACTGGGATTCTACTCTGGGTTGGAAGTGGGGAGGGCTAGGAACCCAAGGAGGTGATCAAAGAAGAGACACAGAGCATAGCACCTGTCAGCACACGCCTGTCTATACACTAGACATAACACACCAAAAGTGAAGAGGACCGTCCCATGACAACTGTATCAAGAAGAATAAAATACTTAGAATTAAATTTAACAAAAGAAATGCAAAACTTGTATTCTGGAAACTATAAATCACACTGGTAAAAGAAATGTGGGGGCGGGGGCAGGTGATCCTTTATGGATCAATTATAATCTGAGAAAAGGGTGATTGGCTGGGAGGGAAAGAGAGAAGCAGGGAGAAGCTCTGGATACCATGTGGGGCTCCTACCCAGTACCATGAACATGAACGTGAGGTATCAGGGCAGAATAGTCATACACAAACGTATCGATTTACCTTCACAAGCATGGGCCCTGGGCCCCTGGCAGGAGCTTGATAGAGTTCAGGCTCAGGGTCCAAAAGGCATAGTGATGTTATGAAAACAGGACGGGTGTATTCTTAACTAGCCTGCCAGGACATTTAAGAGCCTTCAGGCACCAAACACAGCCTGATCAAGCCAGACCTGAGCTTAAGGACCCAGGCAGAGAGTTGAATTTCATGGAAGGGGAGAGCCAGGTGATGGGCAGCTGTCCCATCCTCCCTGACCCTTTCTGGTTAGCTGTCCATCAGCTGGCAAATCACACGAGAGCTCTGAGCTTCTCATTAGCAAAATCAGGATAATGCTGTCATTCTGCAATCCGAAAATGCCGTCAAAAACATATTGCGCTATCTACTTAATACCCACTTTGGGATGAGAAAGAAAAAGAAAAGCCTGAGTTGAACAGATTTCTTCAGGTGTCAATTGTAATAGATGTCTCCATTTCACAAACATTAAAATCTAGGCAGGGGGTGCCCCCGGTGGCTCAGTCAGTTAAGCACCAGACTCTCGGTTTTGGCTCAGGTCACGATCTCAGGGTGGTGAGATTGAGCCCCAGATCGGGCTCCAAGCTCAGCACAGTCTGCTTGAGCCTCTCTCTCCTTCTTCCTCTGCCCCTCCCCCTGCTTGTGCGCGCACTCTCACTCACTGGCGCTCTCTCTCTCTCATAAATAAAGGGGAGAGGCAGGCTGAGAACTGCCTCTAGGCAGGGAGAGGCAGCAGAGAACTGAGGTGTATATCAATAGCTGCTTTATAGGGTCCTCATAAAAATGAAATAAGATGCTCATGTGTGTGTTCAAGACATTCAGCAAGTAGAAAGAAATGCTAGCAGGAACCTGTTACAGACAGAACGGTGCTCCTCCAAAAGTCAGATGCTGAAGCCCTACCCTCCAACATGATTATATTTGGACGTAGGACTTTAAGGAGGTAATTAAGCCGAAACAAGGGCATAAGGGTGGGGCCCTAATGCAATAGGGCTGACATCCTTTTAAGAAAAGGCAGAAACACCAGGGCTCTCCCCCTCCAGGCACACGGAGGAATGCCATGTGAGGACACATGGAGAAGGCAGCTGTTTGCAAGGCCAGAAGAGAGCCCTAACCAAGAACCAACCCTGCCAGCACCTTGATCTTGGACTTCCAGCCCGCAGAACTGTGAGAAAATAGGGATCTGTTGTTTAAGCCCCCCAGTCTGTGGTATTTCGTAATGGCAGCCCAAGCTGACTAAGAGCCCATGGGTGTGGCCCCAGCAGAGGACATGGTGTTTAAAACCAGCTAGGAGCACTTTCAGCCCGGGCACGCTGGACAAAGTCGGACCCAGCAGAGAGAAAGCAGAGTCGCTGTCTGGGCCAGGGGCAGGAAGACCCCCACCCTGGCCTGGGAGCAGGGGCCTGGTTAGAGAGGGGCACGATGAGGCAGATGCCATGACTGTTCCCCCAGAGCCGAGGAGAGCAGAGATTTCCCCCGACTCTCCCCCTGGCCATTGGGGCCTCCACCCAGGACCCTGAGGGCAGGGGTCAGAGAAAGGGGCAGAACCTTCAGTCGCTTAGCCTCTGGGCACTCCGTGTCCATCCAGTCTGTGGCCACCTCCCCCATCAGACTCTCGCTCTTGGCCATGTTCCTGTGGGGACAATGGGAACGGGGCAGGGGAGAGGAGACAATGGAGATGGGCAACCTGATAGGCGAATTTGGGGTGGGATCAGAGAAGAGCTCCCAGAGGCCAGGTCTGGGTCTAGGGTTGGGTTCTGGGGTCCTGAGTCAGTAGGCACAGGAGACAGGGTAAAGATACAGGGTCCAAAGAGAGCATGCAGGATGAAGTCAAGGTCGCAGTGGGGGGGGGGGGGTAGTCAGGGGTTATGATGGGTGGCGGCCAGGGTCTTAAGGTGGAATTGGGGAAGGGACAGGAGTGGGGTCAGGGGTCAGAACAGTGGGCTATGGGATAGGTGAGGGTCACAGGCATGTAGCAGGGATTATAGAAGATGACATGAGGATGCAGTTGTCCTCGCCACAGGTGAGAGATGCAGCCAGGATCAAGGATGCTGTATTGAGGAGTAAAGAGGTCATGGGGTCACCGGAGAGGGGTAAATTCAGGGGTTAGGTCAGGGTGGGGTTGGGGGTCTTGAGGGACACATCAGGGAGTTGGAGGCGAGGCCCAGGGCCAAGGCCAGGATTGAGGATCATGGAGAATGAACGCTGAGTTGGGGGTGGAAAGAGGGTCAGAATGGGGTCAAAGGTCAGAGTGAGTTAGAGTCAGAGGTGGTTCTGGGGGGTCATAGAGCATAGGGTCAGGGATCAGTGAGGGGTTGAGGTGCAAACAGGGATCATGAGGCCAGCAGTCATGTGGGAACAAATCTGAGAATGAGGGTGAAGTCAGAGAGGCCAGGATCAGGGCAGGGTCACGGTGGGATCAGAGTAGGATTTGAGTCAAGGGAACTGAGATACAGGAAATGGGATGAGGGGGGTCATGAGTCCGGGGTGATCCCCAGGGATCATGGAGTCAGTCAGTGGTCAAGGAGATGAGCACAGGCATCTGGGCTGGGGTCTGAAGTTAGGGTCCACTTGGGATGAGAGGTCAGAATCGGGTCAAAGTGGGCTCAAGGACTCCCAAGACCCCCCCCCCACACACACACAGGCATGGAGAGTGGGCAGGGTCCTTACTTCATGCCCAGCGCATCTTGGCCCACGGGCTCCCGCCGGCCCTTGTGGCCGGCAGCCACATCCTTGTGGAGCGCGAAGCCCTCGGGGAACCAGAGGGTGCTGTGCTCGCGCTTGCGCCGGGCGACCATGACACCCAGGACGAGGATGACCAGCAGGAAGACGGCGCTGGCGGCCAGCAGGGGAAGCAACGGCACACTTGGCTCTGGCAGCTCCAGCGGCTCCCCTGTGGGCGGGAAGCGGGGGGGCGAGGCTTCAACCACAGGCCAGGGCCCGCCCCCCGCGGAGCCCCGGCTCCACCCTCGCCTCCCACGGGGCGGGGGGGGGGGGGGGGGGGCCGGGCCTCACCCCGAACGGCACGCAGCGGGTACGGGAAGTCAAGGCGCTCCACGGCCGACAGTGCTCCCAGGTAGTCGGCCGCGCTCTGCGCATCGGGGAAGCAGTGGTCATTCTCGGGCGACTGCAGGCACAGCCGGTTGTCAATCTCCAACATCACCACAGAGCTGCAAGGACACGAGGGAAGGACAGGCGGGTTCCATGGGGCACCTGCTGTAAGCCAGGCACGGAGCCCCATCCCAGGGACTCAGAGGAGTCCTCTCCTCTCACCATGTTGCCCGGGCCCACCTGCCCCCAGTCTGGCATCCAACCCACCACGCCCCAAAACCAGTCTTGCTGTGGCCACCAGTGACCCCTTGGCCACGAATCCAGTGGGCATTGTTTTCATGTCAACATCTCTAGTGGATGCCGTTGGCGCACATCCAGGTCTGCAGCTTCTAACAGCTGACGGCCGCCTCTTCTCCAGAAAACTGACCTCAGCAAAGTGGGGACCTCTTCACTTGGGAGGTGACACCCCTTAGGGCAGCCCTCAGCCCATGACTGGCGGATACAGGGTATACAAAGTGGCCCTTTAGAGGGCGCCTGGGTGGCTCAGTCGGTTAAGCGTCTGCCTTCGGCCCAGGTCATGATTCCAGGGTCCTGGGATCGAGCCCTGTGTCAGGCTCCCTGCTGAGCGGGGAGTCTGCTTCTCCCTCTCCCTCTCCCTGCCGCTCCCCCTGCTTGTACTTTCTCTCTCTCTCTAACAAAAAATAAAAAATCTTAAAAAAAAAAAAAAAAAAAAAGCAAAGTGGCCCTTCTGTCTCAAGGGGGGACGGACTCTAGGGTGCTATTCGCACTCTAGAGCTCCCTGAGGGATCGCGCTGAGGCCAGACTGAGACCCCTTCCTGCCCCATCCTGCGTCCCTCATCCCCTCTCTCCTGAGAGCACCCCTTCCATGCGGCACATACATCTGACTCCCCATCTCAGACTCTCCAAACTCCCTCTTGCCTTGAGATCCCTAGTGCCGCACGGCCCAGTTCTCCTGCTATCTCTCTGGCTACTCCTCCTCTTTTTTGAGCTGATTTCCCTCAACCAATCCTTAGGTCTCAATGTCCCCAGATCATTCTTCTGTCCCCACTTCTTTGAGTCCCTCCCATGGCTTCAACAACCCTTTTATCTTTCTTGTGCATATCTTCAGCCTCTGGCTGTCTCCTAGGGGGGAGGCTCCACGATACC
Organism: Callorhinus ursinus; assembly: GCF_003265705.2. Lineage (NCBI taxonomy): Eukaryota > Metazoa > Chordata > Mammalia > Carnivora > Otariidae > Callorhinus > Callorhinus ursinus. The sequence continues at coordinate 477,371 of NW_027397193.1, read as the reverse complement.
CCCAGACTCCTCAGATTCTGCAAGCCTGAATGTGACCCCTGTTTATCATCCTGTGTCCTTATCTTGATGAGACACCCCCCCCCGGGCCCCACCGCCCCCAGATACCCTATCCCCACACCCAGGGAACATCCAGGGACTGGTAGGTCAGCCACCCGACTCCATCCACTCCCCCATTCCAGCTGTCCCTGTCAGAGCCCCTGTCCTCCATCTCTAGAATCCAGCCCTCCTCTGTCAGGGGCCCCCTCCGTGCTCAGAGGCCACACCTCCCTTCTGGCCTCTCTCCCAGGCCACCATCAGGAAAATTCTGTTTTCCATTTCTAAAAAAAAAAAAAAAAATCAAAAACTACACATGCCCTTAACCACTCTGCTCCCCAGAGGACCCTTGCCAGTACCCGGAGGCACTTCTGGTTGTCACATCTTGGGGGGCGGTGGGGGGTGGAGGCCAAGCACGCTGCTGCTGAGCATCCCGTAGCACACAAGACAACCCCCTACAGCAAAGAATGACCCAGCCCCAAATGACAGAGGTGCCGAAGGTGGGACGTGCTGGTCACATCACCAGGAAGGCTCCCCAAGATGTTAAGGGAAGTGAAACACCCAAGACCTGATGAGCAGGGACCCACCCCTCCCAGATCAGCACCCCAAGGAACCTCACGGCTTCTCCAGGGTGGAGCTCTCACCCGATCACCTCGGGGGCCAGCTCCCGCCGGTTCCGGAATTCGGAGCCAGGACCAGGCCGGTGGTAAGGAAAGACCATGGCCTGGCCGTGCTCGTCCAGGCGGAAGCGCAGCGAGGTGCGCAGGATGCCGCTGAGCCGCTGCAGGAAGTCGGCGCTGGAGCGCAGCAGCTCCTCGGGCGGCAGCAGCACGGTGAGCACCAGCACACCGCGGGCCAGCAGGGCCGGCACCTCGCCCGCACAGTCCAGCCCGTCCCAGCCGCACTCCTCCGTGTTGCAGCCCTGGTCGCAGCGGCCATCGGCAAAGTGGTCCGCACAGTACTTCTCGTACACTGGGCTGAGGGAGGGGGGAGTGGGGTCAGGGTCATCGAACACCCCTTCACGCGCACCGGAGAGCACCCAGACTCCAGAGACACAAGGGGGACAGACGGTGAAAGCACAGAGAGCTAGAAGGCATCCGACAGGTGTCAGGGCTTCTGCAAATCCAGTCGTTCCTTCAGGAACTAGTCATAAATAAATATTGACAGATGCCCGCTGTGTGTTGGATGCTGCTATAGGCCTCCAGGATATGGCTCAGACACAAATCCTTGCCCAGGAAGAGGAGGCATTCCAGTGGGCAGAGACAGACATTAAAAGAGATGAATGAGCAGCAGAATACACAGCATTTCAATTACACATCAGTCAAAGCTAAATATAAACACACACATACACACACGGTGCTACATGGAATTAAATGCTAAGGAGAAACATAAAGCAAGGGAAGTACTGGGGGAGGCCAGGGAGGAGCTCACTGAGAAGGGGCTGCTGTTTGAGCAAAGGCTTGAAGGAGGTGAGGGAGGAGCCATGTAGCTTCCTGAGGGAAGAGGGTTCCAGGCAGAGGGAACAGCAGTGCAGTGCAAAGACCCTGAGGTGCGTCCAAGCCTAGGGTATCTGAGAAATGGCAGAGGCCAGGGTGTTTGGAGCAGGGTGGGTGAGGAGGAAAGTGGGGGTAATAAAGACAGGGAGATAAAAAATGAGGGAAGCGTTCTAGGCAGACAGAGGGACAAAAGAGGCAGAGCACAGGGATGGACTGATGGAATGCATGGGACGGAAAGACAGCACTCATGAATAGACAGAGACAGGGGCAGGAGATGGGCAGGGAGGGACCGGTAGGGGCATGCACAGATGAATGGGCATATAGGGAGGCAAAAAGGGTGAGTAGATGGACAGAAGGACAGACAGAAGAGGTACATGGATGCACATGGATGAAGAGGCACAGATGAACAGACAAATGAGGCACATGGACAAACTGGCATACAGTCAGACGGATGGACAGATGAGGTCCAAGAATGGACCAGAAGAGTGTAGGCAGGGGCGCCTGGGAGGCTCAGTGGGTTAAGTGTCTGCCTTCAGCTCAGGTCATGATCCTCAGGTCCTGGGATCGAGCCCCAAGTCGGGCTCCCTGCTCAGCGGGAAGCCTGCTGCTCCCTCTGCCCCTTCCCCCCATGTTGCGCTCTCGCTCTCTCTCTCTCTCTCTCTCAAACGAATGGATAAAATCTAAAAAAAAAAAAAGAAGAAGAAGAAGTAGACAAACATTTGGGTGTAGTGAGGGACGAAAGGAATTCACAGATGGACAGAACAAAGCCCAAAGATGGACAAACAGGACATAGGGAGAGACAGATGGAGCGCACAAGCAGAAAGAAAGACAGACGGATGGACACACTGATGGACAAACAGGTCATGTCTTGTGTGGACGGAGGGACAGACAGCAGTGGCACATGGGCGGGCAGATGAGCCGCACAGACAAACAGCACTCAGACAAACAGCACTCAGACAGGCAGACAGGGTACACGAAGAAGCCGAGGGGGCCAGTGAGTGGACATCCAACAGACAGTCGAAGGGTGGACTGACAGGCCAGTGAAAGGGCGGATAGGGCGGGGCCCACGAATGGGCAGGTGTGGCACACGGACGGAGAAGACGCAGACCGAGGCGAGCGGTCAGACGGACCGGTCAAAGGGATGACAGACAGACGGAGGGGCTCACTTGCAGGCTCGCTCGCGGCCGCCCGCGCGGCAATCGAAGTTGTCGTAGAGGCAGGCTGGCGAGCTGCAGGCGGGGTCACAGCGACTGTTGTTGAAGAGGCGCCAGCACTGCAGCGCCGCGCACTGCCGCCAGGGGTCGCCCACGCTCAGCGAGCAGTCGCCGCCGTCCCAGCCGCAACCCGGGCTGTTGCACTCGCGGTCACAGCGCTTGTCCCCGCTCTTGGCCTCGCAGGCTGCGCTCGGGCACAGAGGCTCCTCCGGGGCCTCGGGCGCCGCCGCGGGCGCCTCGCAGCGCGCTCCGGCCCAGCCCGGCGCGCACGTGCAGCGGAAGAAGGGGGCGAGCGGCGCGGGGCGGCAGGAGCCACCGTGGAGGCACGGGGAGGCCACGCAGCTGGCGTTGGCGGCCACCGGCGGCGACCCCCGCGCGCCCCGGCAGGCGGGCCCCGACAGTCCGGGGGGACAGGCGCAGCGCGGCCCACGGACCGTGTGCTGGCACGGGACGCCCGCCGGACACTGCAGCTCCCGGCAGGAGCGCGCCACCCTCTCGCAACGCGGGCCCCAGAACGGCTGGAGATGGGAGATGGGATCCGGTTGGAGAAAGAGAGGGGAGGGAGGGATTTGCAAGGGAGAAGAGAGAGAGGGGAGGATAGGGGGTCAAGGCTTGAGAAGGTTGAGCCTCCAATCTCCCCAGGTCCCGCCCAACCTCTCCCTTGCCCACTGGAGGCCCCACCTTGCAGAAAAGCCCCGCCTTCCCCAGGAGGCCAGGTCTCCAAACCCCAGTGCCTCCTCCCCCGCCCCACAAAGACACACACACTCTCTCTCTCCAGGTATTTTCAGTATTTCTCAGGAACCCCCTTCCCTTCCACCTCTTCTCCCCTAAAGCCACACCCTCTAGCGAGGCCACACCCGCACTCCTCCCCCAGAGACACCGATGTGACCTACCGGAATGCAGTGACAGGTAAATGTCAGCACACCCCCAGGGCCTGGGCTGGGACGGCACTGGCCTCCGTGCTGGCATGGCTGGGACTCGCAGGGAGACAGGACAGTCTGACAGCGGGGACCTAGACAAGCAGGAGCTAGCGGATCAGCCACAGTGTAGGCACACAGGCAGGATCCCAGGGCAGCCGCCTCTCCCATGCTTACCTGTGAAGCCTGCTCGGCAAATGCAGTGGAAGCCCCCACCTGGGTCCTGCAGACAATCCCGAGTGTGTGCATCATGGCAGGCACCCGGGTGACACTCATTGATGTCCGCCTCACAGCGCAAGCCAGTGTATCCGGGGGGGCAGGTGCAGCGGAAGCCACCCACCAGGTCCACGCAGGTACCATTGTGCAGGCACCGGGGGCCCTGGTCCAGGGGTGGGCCTGGGCCACAGTCGTCCTCATTAATCTCACAGAGCACGCCTTGGGGAGGGGAGGATGGGGGGGAGTAGTCAGGAGGGGATGGAGACCCAGTCTCCCATCCTGTCCCCCAACCCTGGCCCTGGCATACCCAGTGTTCCTGGGGGACAGGAGCAGAGATAGCGGGCCACTAGGTCAATGCAGAAGCCACCGTGCTGGCAGGGCTGGGAGGCACACTCGTCTACATCATCCTCACAGTTGTCCCCCATGTAGCCAGCTGGACACTGCAGTGATGTGAGACAGGGACCTCTAAGCCCAGAGGGACACAGATACTCCCCATGAAGACACAGAGATCACAGGACCAAAGGACATACAGTCTCATCCGACACACAGAGGAATGCCCTGTTTGCAGAAACACACACACACACACAGTACAAGGAAACACACCCACTCACAGAGGACACCCAGACACAGAGAGTTAGAGACACAGCCAGTGCAAAGGGACACACACATACAAATGCACAGGAGAGACATCCAGATGCCCAGATGTACCCAAGACACATACAACCAGAGATGCACTCGGACACCAGCACGTGCATTCATACCCAAAAGATGGGGCGCACAGAGGGATAGATACATCCAGGAAACAACCAAAGACAGAGGCACACCCAGACACACAGAAAGTCCTCAGATCAACCAAGAAATACACCCACAAGGTTATACCCAGAGACACAAAAGCAAAAACCCAGACATGCCTAGGGAGACACACCCACACCAGGTCACAGACACACGGAAATGTGTGTGCAGACACACCCAGCATGACCAGCTCCCCTCTCCCCGACTCTGGGTGCCCCTTACCTCGCACACATAACCCCCCACGTAGCCTCTGCAGGTGCCCCCATGTTGGCAGGGCTGGGCCAAGCAGGGGTCCACCTCCTGCTCACAGTGGCTGCCCGTGCGGCCTTCTGGGCACACGCAGTAGTGGGAATTGTCCTTGTCCACACACCGCCCACCTGTCTGACACAGCTCTTCCAGCCGTACCCCTGCGCAGAGGAGAGCCGGGTCAGGCACGGATTTGCCCCTCCCTGCCTGCATCTCTCACAGCATCACGGAACATCCCTGCGGCCATCAGTCACCAGGGCCTCACGCACACCCCATCGGGTTGTCACACAAGCCCCCGCCCAAACTGGCACGGGCTCAGTCACTGACACACAAACACATATCCACACCTTTGCTGCGCGCACTAGCTCAGTCACACACAGCATCACCGACATCATCCCAGCTACCTCGTGGTGACCGTGACACCATCCTGGCCCTGACCAGCTGTGCCACGTTACACATCCACCAACACTCAGCCACACACCCCATCCCGCCTGTATGCTCTGCCATAGCCTTACTGTATTCACGTTAGCAAGATGTGCACACACCCGCTCCGGAGCCCCACACCCCGCCTCTGTGCTCCCCCTCACCGATCTGGGCTGCGGCCTCCCTGCAGGGCACACTCCGGATGTCACAGAGGCGGCCGCTCCACCCCGGGGGACAAAGGCAGTAGAAGGTGGCCCCGGTCGGGGCACAGCGACCCCCGTTCTGACAGGGCGCGCGGCTGCACCAGTCTACCAGCGTCTGGAGGCGAAGGTGTCAGCATCAGCACTCGAGGACCCCCGAGGAGCCGCACGGCAGCTTCTCCAGGGTCTCGGGCAGGCCCCTACCCCAGAACAGCCCTCCAAATTCTTCCCCCAGGCCCCCGGTGACCCCGCCCACCTGGCACTGCGCGCCAGTGAAGCCCTCCGGGCAGGTGCAGCGGAAGCCAGGGTGGGCAGCAGTGCAGACGCCCCCATGCAGACAGGGCCGAGAGAGGCAGGGGTCGGCCTCGTGCTGGCAGTGTGCGCCCGTGTAGCCGGGGCGGCACTGGCAGCTGAACGAGCTCACGCCGTCCACGCAGGTCCCGCCATGGAAGCAGGAGCTGGAGGGGAAGGGAGGGACGGGTCAGGCTCCGCCCCCATGCAGGCCCCGCCTTCCTGGCCCTTCCTCTCCCCCCCCCCCCCCCCGCCCCCGTGGAGAGGGCACTCTTCTCTGACCCCTACCCCCCTACCAGAAGCCAAAGCCCCAGCAGAGGTCCCGCCCCTTCCTCTCCCTTAGCCCCAACTTACCAAGTACTTCAGACCTAAGGTGGGAGCCACGTGGAGGCCTGACCTGACTCCCTTAGGAACCAGTGTCCCTAAGGTGACCTCCAAACAGATGCCCTGACCCTTCCCGGACACTGCTCCATCATGAATCAGAGCTGTGAGGTGGGTGCCATGCCGAGAACCCCCTTCCTGCCCCCACCCCTTCTCATGTTCCACACCCCATCCGGCGCCAGGGTCCCTGAGCTCCCGGTAGAGGCCCCACACACCTGGGGCTGCAGTCCGGTAGGTCCTGCTCACAGTGGAAACCTCCATAACCAGGTGGGCAGGTGCAGGTAAAGGAGGCCACGTGGTCGGTGCACGTGCCCGGGCCACAGGGGCTGCTCAGACACTCGTCCACATCTCGGGCACAGTGGGGACCAGCGAAGCCAGGGAGGCAGGAGCACGAAAAGGAGTCCACGCCATCCTGACAGGAGCCACCATTCAGGCAGGGGTCTAAGGTCCAAAGGGAGAAGGCCTGGTCATACCCCTCGCCCCCCATCAGCCCAGCCTGACCCAGCCATGCCTCTCATAGCGGGGAATCAGGAGGAAACCAGGCTTAACTGGGAGGGGCACATTTGGTCAGGGGATCAAATTCTGTCCCCTCTGTGGCCTCATCTCCTCCCTTATCTGGAAACCTCACCTATGTGCAAGGAGGAGGGGGATAGGGGAGCCAAGCACATGCTGTTAGTTGTGTCTGTTTAATTGCTGGGCACAGCACAGAGGGCCTCCTCCAGACCTATGCCCGCCAGTATAGTGGCCACTGGCCATGTGTGGCTATTAAGCCCTTGACATGTGGCTGGCCCCAATTGGGAGGTGCTTTAAGTGTAAAATAAACCCTAGATTTCTGATTTTGAAGATTTAGTATGAAAAAAATGAGTGTAACATATCTCAATAATTTTATAGTGAGTACATGTCAAAATCACATTTTTATATAGTAGTTTAAACAAAAAATATATTATTAAATTTAATATCTTTTTCTTTTTTTTTTTTTTACTTTTTCAATGTGGCTACTAGAAAAATTTTAAGTATATATGTGGCTTGTGTTACCGGTCTATTAGTGCTCCGGGAGGACTCACTGGGGGCCTATTATGTCATACTTGACACATAATGTTAACTTGCTTGTTGCCAGAGGCAGTCTACGGGCTTCAGACAGACCTGTGCTCCAATCCCACCTCATCCCTCTTGCTTCATGACCTTGGGCAAGTCACCTAACCTCTTTGGGGCCTTGGTTTTCAAAAATAAAATGGGAAGGGGCGCCTGGGTGGCTCAGTTGGTTGAGCGACTGCCTTCGGCTCAGGTCATGATCCTGGAGTCCCGGCATTGAGTCCCGCATCGGGCTCCCTGCTCAGCGGGGAGTCTGCTTCCCCCTCTGACCCTCCCCCCTCTCATGCTCTCTCTCTCTATCTCATTCTCTCTCAAATACATAAATAAAATCTTAAAAAAAAAAGAATAAAATGGGAAAAGTAAGAGAAGAATGAAGATGAAAGCTCAGTGCTGGGCACACAGTACGGGCTTGAGGAACATGTTCTCTAGAGCAGCACCCCCGGGGGCTCCCCTGAACTCACTGGGATCACAGTCATCAATGTCCTGATCACAGGAAGGGCCACTATATCCCCTATGGCAGGTACAGCTGAAACTCCCCTCCAGGTTGGTGCAGGTACCGCGGGAGCCACAGGGTGAGGGGCCAGCACATTCATCCACATCCTGCTGGCATCGTGGGCCTGGGGATAGGGAGCAAGGTAACATCTAGGGTTAGGGGGTGCAGGGTAGGGCCTGAGAGTACCTGGCATTCAGGAAGAACCTGAAGGCTGAGGTGGGTGAATACGAGATATGTGGTCATTTGCCTCTGGGTGTTTTGCACCTGCGGTTCCCAAACTGCCTTCCCCTTATTTCAGTGGGTAGTGAATGCATTCTGATTGCGGTCTGCCCCTCCAGGAAGCTGTCCCCAAACCCTCCGCCTGAGTCCTAGCTTCCCCACCGCCATATCCCTTCATCTTCTCCAGAACTGACCACACAGGCTGCAGGTGTCCGTGTCCAGCTCGGTCCCTTCCTAAAAAGAAGCCCCCTCAAAAGACAGAGCCAAGGGTACATTTCCCTCTGGGTCCCCAGCACCACCCAGTATGCAGTGGGGTGCAGAGGAGGTGCAGGAGAGGAGGAGGAGGAAGGAGCAACTGGTGTACCTTGCCAGCCAGGGGGGCAGGAGCAGACAGGCAGCTGGTCCGGGGCAGACTCGCAGTGGCCCCCGTGCTCACAGGGGTTCGGGGCACAGGGGGATGGCAGCTCACACTGATGGCCTGTGGTGGGCAGGCAGAATGAGACAGTCTTTGGCAGATTCTTTGTCCCCATCTCCCTCCAGGGTCCCCACCTTGATACCCACCTCCAAAGCTCCTGGGGCGGGGGGTGGGGGGGAGGAAAAAGAAAAAAAAGGCAAATGTAGAGAAGGGAGAGTGGAGCAGAGAGGAAATGAGCAGGAAGAAGTGGGGAGGGAGAGCCTGGGGTAGGAACATGGGGACACACACCCTGGACACCAGGGGGACAGGTACAGTGGAAGCCCATTCCATCACTGGTGCAGGTACCGCCAGACCGGCAGGGCTGGGATTCACAGGCATCTCGAGCAAGGCTCTGGCTGCATCGGGGACCACTCCAGCCAGGCTCACACACACAGTGGAACCTGGAGGGGAAGGCAGTCAGGGAACGCCCATGGGCGGGGAGGCAGCAGGGGTTCAGGGGCTGGGGAGAAGCCTCACCCTCCAGGCGCATCGTGGCAGACACCATGACTGCAAGGTTCTTGGGCACAGGGATGGCTCGGGGGGAGGCAGAGTGGGGGCAGGGAGCCAGAAGGGCAGAGGCAGCGGAAGCCATTTTCCCCATCCATACAGGAGCCTCCATCACCGCACGGACTGGACGCACACTCGTTGATCTCCATGTTGCAAAGGGGCCCTGGAGAGCACGAAGACAACTTCATCCCAGGACAAGGGCGATGGTGCCAACGGGGAAAGGCAACCTTGCCGAATTTAGCACGACCTCACCCTTGAGCAAGAACAACCTCATCTTCATAACACATCAGCTCTTGTACAAATTAAGACAGCCACCTCCTCAATCCAGAGCTGCCTTGCCCCAAATCATACTCGTCCCCAAACTTACATGAAGTCACTTTCATTTTCCCCAAGGATTACTTTGGCCCCCTGCAGAAACACCCCCATCCCTGAGACTGGACACCCTCATGTGTGTTCCAAGATAACCTTGAGCTGATATGGGGACAAGCTCAGGCCAACGGGAGAGAGCACAACCGCAGGGCTAAGTGTGGACAATCTCACTGGACAAGCGAACGCAAAGAGAGGGGCAAACTCAGCCAAAAATAGGGTGATTTCACCCTCACCCTCTCCCTCTCACCCAATAAAGACCCTCTCCCCATGGCAGCCACTTGCCCACCTGTGAAGCCAGGCTGGCAGACACAGTCATAGCGGTTGATGCCATCCCGGCAGATTCCAAAGGTGCAGGGGTTGCTGGCACAGTCATCAACGTTCACCTCGCAGTTCACTCCTGGGGAGGGAGAACACCGCAGGGGTTGCCACCAGTGAGGCCCAGAGGGGCACCATTCCCAAGCCCTCTGTGCCCTTCCAGATGTACTGTTTCTGCCCCAGCCCAGCCTCCAGCCCCACCTGTGGTGCCGGGAGGGCAACGGCAGAGATATTTGTCCACCAAATCTAGACATTTGCCTCCATGGCGGCAGGGCTGGCTGCGGCACTCGTCCACCTGGCTCTCACAGCGCGTGCCTGTGTATCCCGGGGCGCACGCGCACGAGAAGCTGGCAATGCCATCCACACAGCGCCCATGGTGGCACGGGTCCGGGGAGCAGTCGTCCACGTTGCGCTCACACAGCGTGCCCTCGAAGCCTGGAGGACCAGAGGGTCAGGCTCCACCCACGTGCCAAGGTCCTGCCCACAGCTGTGGCCTCAGCCCAGTCCTGGCCCAGCTCTACCTCAGGCCCCGCCCATCTAGCCAGCAGGAGGTGGGCTCAATTCAGGCCCCGCCCTCTAACTCCACCCAGCCACAAGCTCCAGGACTCACCCTGGCCAAGACACTTCCACAGATAAATCCCATTCCCAACCGTAACCCCGCCTCCAATCCTTATATTATCAGCCCTGTTCCGCCTCACTCTCCACTCTGGACTGGAAATGGGGACACATGGGAAGTGCCTGGAGATAGAGGGATTTGGACACGCCCCCCTCTGCCAAGATGCATCCCCTCTCTGCCAGACCCACTGGCCCCACCCCCAGTCTCCCCACTGCTTACATCCATCATTGGCTCGGTCCCCTGGCTCTGTCATTGGCTCTACTCGTGCCTTGCTGAAGCCCCGCCCCCCAATTTTCCCCAAGGCTGTTATTTGCCTTCCCCCTCCCTTGCCCCGCCTCCAGACTCTTTCTAGCCTGTCATTGGCCCTCTCTCACCCTCTGCGCAGCGGCATTCGTAGCCATCGGGCTGGTCCACGCACTTGGCTCCATTCCGGCAGGGTGTGCTTGCACACTCATCCACATCCAGCTGACACATGGCCCCACTGAAGCCTTAGGGTGGGGAGTGGGATGGGCAGAGGCCCAGACAGGGTCAGAGAAGTCACCCCCTGCCAGCCCTGCCTCGTTTGAGTGGGATGAGTGGGATGATCATTTACTTAGTTTTTTGTATGTGTGGTTTTTTTGTCTGTTTGTGTTTTAAGGAGGCTCCATGCCCAGCGTGGAGCTCAATGCAGGGCTTGAAATCACAACCCTGAGATCAAGAACTGAGCTGAGATCAAGAATCAGATGCTTAACCAACTGAGCCGCCCAGGTGCCCCAACTTAGTTTGAAATTAATTTCAATGTTTTTCATAGTATGTGGTTTCTGTTATGACAGTTATCCACTAGCATGGTCTTATAGGCTCCCCTAGAGCCTTTGCCTCTGCAGGGACCTTTTTCAGGCTCCCTGGCCCAGCGTCCTCACCCGAGGGGCAGGTGCAGCTGAAGCCGTTGACTCTGTCCTTGCAGACCCCACCATTGACACACGGACTGCTTTGACACTCATCCATGTCCACCTCACAGTAGGTGCCTGTAAAGCCTAGGGTGTGAGGGAGGAGCATTAGAGCAGTGGGGCTTAGCCTCTTCTATAAAGGGAGAGCAAATGGGAAGGTACTCCCTTTCCCACCCATGGACAGCTCCCCTGAGCCTTGCTTGGCTTTGCCCCCCACCCCCCAGCCCAATCCCAGAGTCAGTTTTTGGCCTCATGAGTGGCCTCATCCTCACCCCACTGTGGATCCAACTGGTCCAAGGCTTATGTGATTCCATATGGGCCTTGCCTTCAGACCACCCTTTTCCCTCTGTAGTCCTCACACTATACCAGGTCCTCAGCTACCAGCCCCAGGGCCCACTATAGCCTTGGGCCCAGCCTGAATCTGACCCCAGCGTTAGGGAAAGATGGTCTGCAGGCTCCACCTTGACCCACTCCAGCTCCTGGTTCTGCCCTCATATCATCTCCCGCCCCACAGTGGGTCCTAAGGCACAGACTCCACTCCCAGCCCATCTGAGGTTCTACAGACTCCATTTGACCATGGCCCCAGCCTCGCACAAAGATTCTGCTCTGGCCCAGCCTCCACCTCGTCTCAGGGTCCCGTTCCAGACACAGTTTCACCAAGAAGGGAGGAGGGGGTGTGTGGCCAGCAGGCTTCCCTTGCCTCACCCCCAGCCTCAGGCTCCGCCCCAGCCTCACCCACCGCTCCGGCCACACCCACCACGCACCTGCCATGCAGATGCAGGTGAACTGGCCTATGCGGTCGAGGCACGTGGCCTGGTTGCGGCAAGGCCCGGATAGGCACTCGTTGACGTCAGTCTCGCAGCGCGGGCCAGTGTAGCCACGGCCGCACTGGCATAGGAACGAGCCCTGTGTGTTCACGCATCGGCCCAGGTGCTCACATGGGTTGGCACCTGCAGGAGTAGGCATCGCCAGTGTGAGTGTGGGTGGCTAAGGACCTGCCTCTCCTCTCCCTCCCAACTCTCAGACCGCACCCCCCTCACCAATGGAGCACTCGTCTACATCCTGGTCACATGCCCCACCGGTGAAGCCTGGTGGACAGGTGCAGATGGCCCGGCCATTCACGGGGTTGGTGTCGCAGATAGCATCTTCGTGACAGGGGTTACTGACGCAGGCGTCATCCAGATGACACAGAAGCCCTGAAAAGGGGTAGGCAGAGTCCAAGGGCGGACCCTCCAGCTCTGCCCAAAGGTCCCACATCCCCCACATATCGTTTTGTGTTTTGTTTTTATTAACCTGCAGTGTCTTTAGTAGCTATCTTCCTGAACAATTTATGATGAAAATTTTCAAATGTACTGCAAAGTTGATTCATAGGCCCACCACCTAGATTCAACTCTTGTAGAGCTTTACCTATTTTTTTATTTTTCTGAACCATTTGTAAATGAGTTGGGAACATCCACATATTGTTTTAAAATCTGTAGACACCTTCTCTGATTATACACCCTCAAGCTTTTGCTTCTGCAGTATCCTCTGCCTGAATGCCCTGCCCTCCATAGCCAAGTCCCCCTCCCAAACACTTTCCCTGACCTTTGCCACTTGCAAAGGTCCCGTCTCCTTCTCAGTCACAGGACAGCTCTCTGTTCCCATGGCTACTGCCCTGGACTGTGGGCCAGCCTCTGCTTAGGCCCCTCCCAGGCTCACCCTGCACCCCAAATCTGGCCTCCAGCATAATCATTCTAACACTCGAGTCAGACTCCATCCCTGCCCCCACTGCAGAACCATCGAGGGCGCCCTGCTGCCTATAAGGAAAACAGCCACTCACCAGTCTTGCCCATGGGACAGGCACAGTAGAACGAGGCCACACGATCATGGCAGGTGGCCCCATGGAAGCACACAGCTGTGGCGCAGTCATCGATATTCTGACTGCAGCTCTCGCCTGTCCAGCCATTGACACACACACAGCTGTGGCCACCCAGAGTGTTGAAGCAGGTGCCCCCATTGTGGCAAGCGTTGGGCTGCAGCTGACATTCGTCCACGTCCTCCGTGCAGAATTGGCCTGTGGCACACAGACGCACCAGTCCACACCCGCTGCTTGCCCACCCAGGGCCTGCCACCTGGCCGTCGCCAGCCCTGCTGCTCACCTGTCCATTCAGGAGGGCACTGGCAGTTGTAGGTGTTGACGCCATCCACACATGTCCCCCCATTTAGACATCGGTGCCCTGGGCAGTCATCCACGTTCACTTCACAGTTCTGGCCCTCGAACCCTAGCATGGGAGGGGGACACAAAGATGGTCACTGCCAGGCTGGCCAGCTGTCCCTGCGCTCCTGCCGCCTCCCCAGGGCACAGCTCCCTCACCAGGAAGGCAGGCGCAGTCATAGGTGAGATCACCACTTTGCCTACATGTGCCCCCGTTACGGCACGGCGAGGGGGCGCAGGGCACCACGGCATTCTCACACAGTGGCCCCGTGTAGCCAGCTGGGCACTGGCAGCGGAAGGAACCAGGCGTGTTGAGGCAGGTGCCACCATGGCGGCAGGGCCCCCCCACCCGGCACTCATCCACATCGCTTCGGCAGCTGCGGCCCTGGTAGCCAGGCGGGCAGGAGCAGATGTAGCGGCCATCGGGCCCCACTGAGCAGCGGGCACCATGGGTACAGGGGCTGCTGAGGCAGGGGTCCGGCAGGGAGCAGTCGGGACCTAGAGGGACCAGGAGAGGGTGAGCTTGGGCCGCTCACACCCTTGCCTGTCTTGGGCTCCCCTCCAGATCGTCCCTTACCTCGGAAGCCACGGGGGCAGCGGCAGGAGAACCGGGCGGTGCCCGCCACCACGGAGCTCTGGCAGACGCCGCGGCCAGCACAGGGGCCCGAGTGGCAGGGGTCTTCCAGCTGGCACCGCTCGCCCACCCATCCTGGTGGGCACCTGTGGGCAGAGATAGCTTAGTACAGGGCAGTACTAGGGTGGTACCGGGCAGGTGCATCCCAGACACACATGTGACAGGCAAGAAACACACAAGCAAACAGCGCAACAAGCAGGCACACCCGTTCATTCATGCAACCAATATTCAGAGTACCTACTGTGTTTTTAGCCATAGGAATACAGTCGCAAACACATTAAAAGTCATCCCCACCCTCTTTATACTCACAGCCAAGTTGGGCAAAGAGAAGATACACTAATAATGAATTATATAACACGTCAGCATGGGGCGGTAAGGGCCATGAAGAGTTCAGTGGATTTTGAGTGATGGCCCCAGAAAAGAAATGCCCATGTCCCAGAACCTGTGATTCTGACCTTATTTGGAAAAAGAGTCTTTGCGGATGTAACTAAGTGACAGATAGCAAGATGAGATCATCCTGAATTTCCCAAATGGGCCCCTAAATCCATTGGCAGAGGGAGATTTGGGAGAAGGAGGAGAAGGCCATGTGGAAGACAGAAGCAGACCCTGGAGTGCTGCACCCACAAGGCAAAGGAGTGCGTGGAGCTGCCGGGAGGTGGAAGAGGCCAGGAAGGATGCTCCTGGAAGGCCACTGGAGACGGTGTGGCTGCCAACACCTGGATTTCAGACTTCTGGCCCCCAGAACTGTGAGAATAAATGTCTGTTGTTGTAAACCACCCAGTTCTTGGTGGTTTGTTATGGCAAATGCAAAGTCTCAGATTCCAGAAGACAACCGCTCAGGCACACACACACAGACAGACTCAGAAACATACACAGATAACACAGTGGGACAGCCAATTCGACATACTGGCCTGGCGAACATTCAGACCCAAATCCACAGCGCAGTTCACAGATGGGTAGCTCTCATGTGGACAGACAAATCCTCTACTCCTTTCCTGGAGGCACATACAACCCTTCCCGCCACCGGGAGGAGGAGGTGGACACCAATGCCGGCGCCCTCTTATTGGGAGAGAGTCCTCCGGCCTGCAGACCCTTCCCCAAACCCACCAAGGCAACCTTGAGTAGGAGGGAAATAAGGCGGTTGGCCTTGGGACTGGAAACCTCCGGAGGGACACTGGCGGGGTGGGAGGGAAGGGTCTGGACTGGCAAGAGGGTCCAAGGCCCCACCCCCGACGCTGCCCACCCCTCGCGCGGTCCCTCCCTCTGGCTCGCCCCAGTCGCTTGGGGCTAACCTCAGGCAGCTGACTCAGTCCCTAGCGTCACCCACAAAATCCCCCCACCCCGGCCCCCAGCGAAACAGGCCAGGACACGGCAGGGCAGGGGTGCCAACGGCGTTAAGAAAGGAAGGCCAGGCTCCCAGCCCCCTCCCCAAAGACCCGCAGGGCGTGGACGTCCGTCACGACTGCGTGCCGAGAGGGGGCGCGCTGCGCCGGGCGCCGGAGACTGCGGGTCCCACTGCCAGGCAGGGCGCGGCCGCACGGCCCCCTCCCGACGCCCCGGGCGGGTTCCCACGCTCTGCGCCCCGCTCCCCTGCCGACCGGTCGGGCCGGTTCCAGCCTCCGCCCGCGCCCCGCCTCACAGCCAGGGCTTCGGGGGAAACGGACAAGGGGGACAGCACACTTGGTTGGGGGTCAGCGGGAGGGGAGGGGAGGGGCTGCGGCGAGGACTGGGAGACAGAGACGACGGCTTGGGAGGCTACTCTGAGGAAGAGGCTAAGGGGGATCCGAGGAGGGGTAACATACTGGGGCGTTCCTGAAAAGACACGAGTATTTAGAACCTTGAAGGCGATTGGGGGGGCGGCCCGTGGGGAGTGGTTCCCACGGCCCAGCTCTGGGAACAGCCCGCTCCACTCCGGGGAATCCGGGCTCCGGGCAGCCGCGCGCGCTGGTGATTCACCTGTTGAGGGGCGGGGCAGCCGTGGCAGCATTCACCTGTCGGCTGTATTCCAGGTGCAGAGCTCCACTGCGCAGGCGCCCGGCCCCGCGGCTCCGCCTCCCAGGTGAGTGGCTCCAGATAAGGTCACACTTTCCCCCACCCCGCACCATCGCAGACTCCCAACCCGAGGAACCCGCTCGGCCAGGCTAAGCCCCCACCTGGTGAGCCCAAGTGGGGCTCCAAAGTGCGTGTGTAACTTCAAAGGGGCTCTCCGGGATCAAAATTCACCCCAGGCCCGCCCAGCATGGCACACATGTAGTTGAATAAACGAATACATTAATGAATCAATCAATGGCTACTATTACTAATGACGATGTTATAAAAGGAACCGAGCATTTCCCCAAAACCTTGAGACGTTCCCCTTTATGGCACATATTTCCTGTGCCCCTACCATTATTAATCATCATCATCATCATCATCATCATCCCTGTTTATGGAGCACTTACTGTACGCTGAGCACTATGCTGAGTTCATCATATGAAGTGTCTCTTAATCTTTACAATCAACCCCATAAAGGAGGAACTATGATTGCCCCATTTTCCAGTTGCAAAAACTGAGGTTCAGAGAGCTCAAAGCACCTGCTCAAGGTATCCCAGAGCCCAGAATTCAAATTCAGTTTTGTCTCCCTCTGCTCGGTTCTTTTCCCAGCTTCTGCTCAGCAACTCCAACCCTCTGCCTTTCCCCGTATCATCCAACAACTGAATTCTTGAACCCCTTCATGGGTCACAAGCCAGGGAGAAGCACCCCTATTTCACAGATGCAATGAGATCCAGAGAGAAGTGACTAACCCAAGGTCAGAGAGCAAGACAGTGACAGAGCAGGGCTGTATTACAGGTCCCCTGTACCCCCACCACTAAATGTTGAGACATGGGAGGATGCAATTGGTGTACCCATTACTGCCAAGCCATTGGTCCCTGAAGATCTGTTGATTGAATAATAACTGCCTCCCTCAGAGGCTTTACACATGACCTCAGGCAGCCAAGAACTCTGTGAAGTGGGGGTTAGTGTGCCTGTTTTCCAGACCAGGACACCAAAAGCTTAAAGGGTTTAGGTCCCAGGCAGTCAGCAACACAATGTGGGATCTGAACCCAGGCCAGACAAATTGCAGAGCCCCTGCTCTTAACCTTCCTCAGTTCTTAACCCTGCTCGATTCCAGTGGGGAAACAAGAGGTTACCCAAGCCATACACATGTAGGAAGGGGTAGAGGCATCCATGGTGGACACAGAGGCAAGGGGAGAAGACAGACAACTTCCCCACACAGGACCCACTGATGGCTCAGAGCCAGGCACTCACAGGCAGGCAGCCTCCCGGGAGGGCAGCTGGGTGCAGCGACCTCCATTCATACACGGGCTCCCGTCCAGGCAAGGGGGTGCTATGTAGGAACAAAGGAAAGCGGGGGGTCAACCAGGCACCCAGGAACCCTAGCTCAGAGTGACAGAGCCCATCCTTCCCTCCCCCAGGCAACAGCTGCAATGGGCTGGGGGTGTCTCTGTGGGTGCATGGAGCCCCCGCATCCACAGTTCCCACGGCCCCCCGCCCTGGCCCCAGCTGTTGGGGCTGCAGCTGTCCCTGCCAGCTCAAGCCCTGGGAACCACAAGGCAAGGGCGGGCAGGAGGAGGTGCTGACTTGTGCCAGATGTGGGGACTCAGGAAGCTGCCAGAATGGGGGGTGCAGAGGCAGGAAGTGAGGGTGCTGAGCATTAAAGGGAGGTCTGGGGCTGTGTGCCCAAATCCCAGGGTAATGGAGAGGGCAGGGGCAAGGAGGCCTGGGGCCATGGGTCTTTCTTGCCCTGATGTCGGGCATTTACTCCAGCTGGGCAGAGCTGCATGGTGCTCTGGTGAGAGGGGCCAAGGCCTGTACCCCATGCACAGCCAGCACTGGGTGGTGCAGGGATAGGGTGTGGGCTGAAGGGAGGAGCATCCTGCACTAGGCATGTGCTGCCCTGTCCAGCGTCCCCATCCCTGAGGGCTGTGTCCCTCTGGGGTGTGGCAGTCTAACTGTCCTGTCAGACTGGTCTGGGGTGCGGCTGGGTGTGAGCTAGTGGAGAACTGTGTGTGCCGGCAGGTGTGGGGCCTCTGTGTGTGTGTGTGTGTGTGTGTGTGTGTGTGTGTGTGTGTGTCACAGATAGAGATGGAAAGAGAGAGATGGAGGGAGATAGAGAAGAAAAATGGAGACCCAAAGAAGGAAACCAGAAGCAGGCTGACACAGAGAGGCTGAGATATACAGAGACAGAGAGGGAGAGACAGAAGTTGAGCTGGACATGAGAAGAGGACAACATGGCATGTGTCCCCTTCCTCAGGGGACAGGCAGAGACAGCACACTACCACCCAGACAGGGGCCTGTGGGGGTTTGTGAACTCACACTAGGAGCCACGTGATGCAGACTGTGGGCCTCGCCAAACTGTGGGCCATGTGAGTGACATGTGTGTGTGCTTGAAGTACACGGGCGTCTCTGTGCATGCTGGATCTGTGGTGGGTGCCCGTGCATGTGAACCATTTATCTGGTATACAGCTGTGTGTCTCTGCGGGACCAGTGTATTCTCAGGTGTGTCTGTGGATGGGTTGGATGTGCCTGTCTGCGTGTATAAACTGGGTGCAGGCATGCCTTGGATCTGTGTCTGTATGTGTCTGAATGTGTGCAGGCAGCGTGTACAAGGCCTTGGGCTGGTGATCCCTTAAATGTATGAACATGTGTAATTGTATGTACAAGTATGTTAGTGTGTGAGCTGCGTATCCATTCTGCGGGTGTAGTGCGTGTGCGTGTGTGTGTGCACGTCCCCATCTGCATGTGTCACCCAGGGCTGTGTGTGCCTGAGAGTGTGATAGGCCATGTGTGTGTTCGCCGGCCCCGCGGGGGCGGCAGCTCCTGCCCGATCCTGCCCGGTCGGTCGGGCACCGGGCTGGGCGGTGCAGGCCCTTCCTTCCCAGCGCCGAGCCCCACAGCGGCTCCCCGGGACCCCGGGCCAGGGCCGCTCGGCCCGCGCCCCTCTTCCGCCGGCCAGGCCTCCCTTGGGGGTGTGCGCCCCCGCAGCCCCCGCCCAGGCCCCGCCGCCCGTCCCGCTTTGTCTGGCAAAGAAAGCGCGAGGCCGGCCCGGGGGGGAGGGGGTGTCTAGACGGCGCGGCCATTGTCCCGAGCGGGGGAAGGGAGAACGGGCAGGGGGAGGGGCGGGGGGCCCCGGCCGGCTGGGGAGGGGCTCGGGCTGCGGAGACGGGGCGCTAGAGCTGGAAAGGAGCACGTGGGCTCGCGCCCCCCGCCCTCCCTTTCCCTCCCCTCGCGGGGGCGGGGTCCCGTGGCCGCCCGGTCCCGGCGGCCAAGGGAGGGAGCGGGGCCGCGGGCGGGGAAAGGGGCGCGGGCGCCGCTGTGGCTCCAGCTCCTAGTCCGGCTCCGGGTCTTGCGGCGCTCCGGCCTGAGAAGTTTTTCCCCGAGTTCGGAGCTCCGAGAACTTCGCGCCCCCTCCCCGTCCCCCGCCCGGCCAAGCCAGCCCTGGGTGTGTAGGGGGGCTTTTGTGCGAGGGGTTCCCAGCCTGGGGCTATTGGGCTCCAATCGTGACCTTCCCAGGACTCCAGACCGACGTGCATTGGGAGCGAGCCCCAGACTCTTGGTCCCCCCGATCTTGCGTCCCTGATCCCCGCACCTCAAGCTCCCACTCCCTCATTCCTGGGTCCCTTCATCCCCAACTCTGATCGCTCCTGAGCCCCTATTCTGCAGACCTCTGGGGCCCTGCCCCCTCCCCCCATTGAGCCCCTGACCCCCGGGGACTGGCACGTAGCCCCCGGGCTCCTGCTCCCTTCCCCAGCTCTGGTCCTTAGCTCCTAGGCCAGCCCCCCAGCCCCAGACTCGGGTGTCCTTAAACTCCGCTCTTACCCTCCCCCAACCCACCCACCCCCAGTCCCTCCCGCTAGGTCCCAGCCCCTCACCTGCAGCCCCGGGCCCCGCTAGCAGTAGCAACACGGGCAGCGCCCGCACGGGCGGCAGTGGTGGCGGCGGCGACATCGGGCGGCGGCAGCGGCGGCCCCGGGTCCCCGGCCCCATGGCGGCCGGCCGCGACCCTCCCTCCTCCCTCCTCCCTCCTTCCCTGGGCTCCGGGCGCGTCCCGGGCCAGCCTCCGCGCCGCCAACTTCGCCAAAGTGAGGCTGCCGGGCCGCCCCGCCCCCAGCCCTGGGCGGCTCGCCCCGCCCCGGGGCCGGCCCTGCGCTCCCCCGCACCCCCCCACACCCCACCTCCCGGCCTCCCGGGGTCTCTGCCCACCCTCCACCCACACAGCCTGGGACCCGCAGACCTAGGAAATTGAGGCCGGCCATGCGGTGAAGCGTGGGCTGAACCCTCAGTGACAGACACACCGGCTTCGTGAACACCCCAGCTCCCAGCACACACTCAGAGCAGGGGACACAGAGCCAGGGCACAAATACAGACGTCAGATACCCTGAAACTGAGGCCAAGCACGTCCTGAGGAGCTCATGCACACACAGCTACCATGCACAGATGCAGACTACGCAGAGAGCTTCATGGGGACTTCAAATATAAAACACAAACCCAAAGCTCAGGCCCGGCGAGGCCTTGAGCCCAGCACAGCATTTGCAGTCTCAGACCTCAGACACACATTAGGAAGGAGACTCAGGCATATGGGTAAACACACACACACCTTCTTACTCTCAGCTCTCCTAGAAAGCTCCTTACTACCCTGTGTGAACTCCAAAGGTCCATCCCAGCCCCCAGCCCCACCCATAGCCTACACAGCTTTGCAGCTCAGCCTTGCTCAATTTGATCAACTGCCTTTTCCAAAACCAGACATGCTGCAAAGCCGAGGAGCAGCCCACTCTGTCCCTGTGATGATAATGGCGACCCCCCAAAGGCCCCAAGCCCAGGCCTGAGGAGCCCTCAGTCTGGGGAAGAAAAAGCTGGACACAGACCCCCGTCCCCCAACCCCAGCACTATGGGTTCAGAGCTGGGCCAGAGGGAGGGACAGAGTCTGGGAAGGGTATATAGAGGGGTCGGTGAGGGCTTTGCCTGAGGGTAATTACTTATTTGTTCATTCATTTATTCAACAAGTAGGTATGAAGCTCCAGCTCTATGTCTGACTTTGTTCCAGGGGCTGAGGGTATACCTTCCTCCCCCAGAGAGGGCTTCCCAGAGGAGGGTCCAGTGGAGCTCAGCCAGGAAGGATGAATTAGAGGGAAAACATCCCAGCAGAGACAAGGCCTGCACCCACAGGAGGGAGCAGAGAAAGGAGAAGAAGTGGACAGGCCAGGGGTCACACTGGCTGGAATGAGGAGGAAGAAGGAAGCCAAGCTGCCTCCCTGGTATTTGCTGGGTGGTGAGGCTACAGGGGGGAGAAATGGTTTGGGGGTGAGGTGTTGAATCCGTGGAGCCTGGGGGTCACCCATGTGCAGCTGAACACTGGGACTGAGCATGGGGAGGCCATAATGGGAGATAGTCACAAGGGCACCCGGAGATCTTCAGGCAACTTTTAACCTTTTTATTTTAAAATAATTTCAAATGTAGAATAACGTAATTTCCATATACCCTTTGTCCAGATTCACCAACTCTTTCCACGCTTTGTCACATTTGCGTTATAATCATATATATATATATATGGACACACAAACATATCTATCCATGTGCTTTTTAATTTTTTTAAGTTTTTATTTATTTTGAGAGTGAAAGAGCCTCTGCAAGCAGGGAGGGGGCAGCGGGAGAGGGAGAGAATCCCAAGCAGACTCCCCGCTGAGCACATCGCGGCCCAGAGATCATGACCCGAGAGCAGAAACCAAGAGTCAGACGCTTAACTGACTGAGCCACCCAGGTGCCCCAATGTGCCTTTTTATTTTTGAGAGCAAACTGTGGATGTGATGTTCCTTTACCCCCTAATACACCAGTGTGTTTCCTGAGCAAAAGCGCACTCTTACCCAAACAGACCACAGCTGTCCCCCTTAGTCCATGTTCCAAGTCTTCTGTTGCCCCGATAGCATCTTCTATAACATGTTTCTTCACTGGCCCAGGATCTAATCCCTGACCATATGTTTCATGAAGTGGTCATGTCTCTTGGTGTCCTGTAATCTGAATCAGTTCCTCAGCTTTTCCTTGTCTTTTGTGATATTAACATTTTTGGAGAGTGGAGATCACCTGTTTCACAGAATGTTCCCCAGCAGGCCAATCTGTTGGTTCCTCCTGACCCGGTTCAGGGTGTGTGTCTTTGTCTGGAACCACAGAGGTGATGGTGGTCCTCTCCGGTGCCTTGTATCCGGAGGTACCTGATGTCAGTTCCCAACACTGGTGATGTTAGAATTTGATCACTTGAGGGAAGTTGGCCAGGTTTTCCTACAGTTGAGGTACTATTCTCTTCCCATCCCTCCTCCCATAATAAATCAATATCAATATCATGTGGGGAGATACTTAGACGATGTGAATATCCTGGTGCCCATCACACTTTCACCCGCTGGTTTTGGCATGGACTAATGATTTCCTCTGAGGTTTTTTTTAAAACTGAGATAAAAAAAAAAAAAAAAGATAAAAAAAAATAAATAAAATAAAATAAAATAAAATAAAACTGAGATAAAATTCACATACCATAAAATTAACCACTTACCATTTTAAAATGTACAGCTCAGAGACATTTAGTGCAAGCATCACTTCTATCTACTTCCAAGACACTTCCATCACCCCTAAAGGAAGCCGCATTCCCCAAGGGCAGTCACTCTCCAGCCCCCTCCCCCAGCCCCTGTCAGCCACCAATCCGCTTTCTGCCTCTAAGGATTTGCCTGTTCTTTTTTTTTTTTTTTTAAGATTTTATTTATTTATTTGAGAGAGTGTGAGAGAGTGAGCGAGAGTGAGTGAGGTGAGGAGCAGAGGGAGAAGCAAGCTCTCTACTGAGTAGGGAGCCTGATGTGGGGCTTGATCCCGGGACGCCAAGATCATGACCTGAGCCGAAGGCAGCCGCTTAATTGACTAAGCCACCCCGGATTTGCCTGTTCTAAACATTTTGTGTACATGGAATCAGGCAGTGTTGGGCCTTTTGTGTCTGGCTTTTTTTCACTCAGCATAATGCTTTTAAGGTTCCCCCATGTAGCATCATTCTTTCTCATAGCTGACTAATATTCCATTGAATGGTTATATCATATTTTGCTTGTCCATCCATTAATACGTTAGATGATTTTTAAATGCTGGAAGAGGAAGAGGGGAATGAGGCAGAGAAGTACTGTTAGCGAGAAAGAAGAAGCATGAAGAGCCAAGGGTGCAAGTTGAATGATTGGCCAGAGCCTGGTCTGGCGGGTATAAATAGGCCAGCCCCTGGGGACAGGAACTGAGGATGTTCTGCCCCTCCCCCATCTGGATGCAGCTCCCACGGGGAGGGAGAAGCTGCCCATCTTCTGGTGACTTGCTGGAGGCTTTCTAGAGGAAGAACTGAGGTCTTCCTAGAACCCAGGTCTGAGTGACTCCAGGCCACATGGAGTGTGAGGGGTGGGGTGGGGTGGGGTGGGGCTGGGGATTGGGCAGCGAAAAAGACAAAAGTTGCACAAGAAGGGGTGCAGCCTGATTCACAGTGAGTGTGCTGAGTCAACAGGCCCTAGGGCAGGTGCAGCTTCAGGCCCTCCCCGTGCCCAGCACCCCAGGAGGAAATCCAAGCCCCCACCCTACCCCTGGCTTTGCTTTCAGAGCCCTTAGCCTGTCCGTGCCCTCTCCAGCCCTCCCCGCCATCACACTGAGTCAAACTCCCTCCCCACCCAGCAGGCCTTGCACCCTCATGGCCTTTGCCCACGTTCTTCCCTTGGCTGGGACACCCAGCTAGTTAAAAGGACCTTTTTGCTTTCCCCCACCCCAAGCAGGATCTCACAGCCAATGCGTTCTCTTCAAAAATGTATTTTCTTCTAATTATAGGGAATACTCTGTTATTTCCCACACATGCCACCCCTTTGCCCATGCTGGTCCCTCTTTCTGACATGCCTTCCAACCCCCCCCATTCCTGTACCGGGGGAACTCCCGTTTATTCCTCAAGGTTCCAGCTCCAGGGGTACCTGGGTGGTTCAGTCCATTAAGCGTCTACCTCTGGTTCAGGTTATGATCCCGGGGTCTTGGGATCCAGCCACGCCGGATCCCTGATCAGCTGGGAGTCTGTTTCTCCCTCTGCCACCACCACCAACCCCTCACACTTGCTCTCTCTCTGAAATAAATAAATAAAATCTTTAAAAAAAAAAAGGAAGGAAGGAAGGGAGGGAGGGAGGGAGGAAGGAAGGAAGGAAGGAAGGAAGGAAGGAAGGGAGGTTCCAGCTCCAGGAAGCCCTCTCTGCCCCTCCAGGCAGAGCCCCCCTGGGCTTTCCCAGTACCCTCCTTCCCTCTCTATCAGTCTTATCCATAAGTGACTGGGATATCTGTGTCCTGCTCTGTATCCCCACCTAGACCAGGAGCTTCCCAGGAACCAGGCATCACACAGCATGGTGTGGACACAGAGGGGGTGACATGGGAGGTTTTGGTGACTCAGGAATTGGCTGAAGGAGTTAGGATGCCCAGACCACTGTCTTCAGTACCATTCTAGAGGTCTGGGGTCCAGAAAACGGTCTGGGGGTCCAGGGGCAAATGTAGGGGCTTCAGGAGGTGAGCTAGCTCCAACCCTGACCCATCTGAGGGTAGTTACTTATTTGTTCATTCATTTATTCAACAGACCACTCAGACTTTTTGCTGGAATGGATGTCCTAGGAGGTGCTGAGCTCCCCATCAGAAGGAGCAACCAAGGAACCCGGACCCACATTTTGCTAGACAGGAAGTCTAGTGTCTGTGACTCTGCTGATCTGGTGGCCTCTGCTCTGTAGCAAACAGAGACAGAGAGGGAGCAATAATAGGGAAAACACAGGCGAGGCCAGCATTGGGGGGGGGAATGGGCACAAAAGAAAGAAAGTCTACAGAGTGCCTACAGTGTGTCAGTCCCTTTCTGAAGTCCCCATGACTCAGCCCGCAGGACGTAGATTCCTGGCTCCAGCTTCCTGCCGCCCTCCAGCCACAGTGGCAGAACCAGCCCAAGGTGTCAAGGTCCTTGGGGGACAGGAGAGTCTGGAGGGACCATTCCCACAGCCTTGCAGTGGGCTGCCACACAGTTCCCAATGCGGTGGGGGTAGGGGTGAGCTCAAGCCCTCTCCCCTGCCCCTGCCGGCCGCCTTGGCCCAGGACTGCATTTCTCCTCAATGAGCTCAGTCCCCAGGGACACAGGACCTGGGGCCAGGCCAAGACACAGCTGCCGGGCCCAGGGCCGATGACCGGGAACCTGAGAACATGCCCTCGGCTTCTCCTCCTGGGACCACAGTCCCGCCCTCAGCACCAAAGCTGGGGCCAGGCCCTCATGCCCAGGCAGTGGGCCATGGGAGTCCGACAAGAACCAGCAGGACTGAGGGCTGCTGGGTGTGGGCCCTGGGCAAGAGTGGGAAGGCTGGACTCCAGGGGCCATTGGCTATAGACCCAACCAGTTCTTTGGGCCCCTGCCTCCCTAGGGCCCTCTCATTCTCCAACCCTCTATGGCTCCCTACTGCCCAGAGTGACACCGTCCTCACCTTACCAGCTTCACTTCTATCTCCCAGCTTTCCCGGTCTTGGCACGGGTCGCACCCACCGATGGGAGCACCTTTCTCACACCCTGAAGACTCCTTTCACCTGGCAGTTCACTTGGACCCTCCAGCTCTTCTCGCATTCATTCATTCATTCATTCATTCGACAAATGCTACTGACTACCCACTTGGTGCCAGGCCCTATTATAGGCGGAGGTGACAAAGACAGAGCTGTTCCCTGCCCTGATGGGGGAGACAGACCAGAAACAAGAAGGCAGACAAATAAGAACCACAGAGTGTGACACGAGGGAAGGGGAGATTTCAGTGTCAGAGGCAGGACAGGCCTCACTGAGTTAGGGGACATTACAACTGAGACCTGAAGGAGGAGAAGGAACCAGGCAGGAGCAAACAGCCAGAGGAAGGGGATGCCAGGTAGAGGGAATGGCAAATGCAAAGGCCCAGCCAGGGGAGGAAGGGGCAAGTGGATGAGAGAAACAGCGACGAAGCCAGGGTGCTGGGCACAGAGTGAGCGAGGGGTGGGAGGTAGAGGAAGGTGATGCGGGCCAAGTCTCGAGGGGCCACAGAGGTCTGGGCTTCTATCACAAGCACAGTGGCCGCCACTGGAGGGTTTTAGCGGGGAGAAGCTGATCTGACTGAGGTTGTAGAAGACCACTCTGGAAGCTCCGCCTTCTTCTCTCCCAGGGGGTCGTCCCTGAGGCTTCACACCATCTCCTCAGGGCTCGCATGGCCTCTTCACTCCACGTGATCCTCCCTGGCTCCCCACCAGATTCTGAGCTCTGTGGGCATCTGTCTGGCTCGCTGCTGAATCCCCAGTGTCTAGCATAGAGTCTATTTCACAGTAGGTCGAATGAATGGATAGACCAAGCACATCTCAGTGCAGAGCAGGACCCAGGAGCTGGGACCTGAATGTGCCCAGTGCCAGCCCTTGAGTCCGCATTAGATCAGGTCGAGGTCAGAGGCAGGGATGGGGGCTGGTAGGGCTTCTCGGAGGAGGAGAGGGGGTGAAAACTGAATATGGAAGAGAGTGAAGAGAAGGGAACTCACTTGAGTTGAGAAGCTACTGGCCCTGCAGCTCTGGACAAGCAAAAGGGGAGGCCACCCCCCTCCATGCCTTCTGGAGATGGTGGTTTCCCCGTCTTAGGACCCTCCATTGGGTGGGACATCCACTGGATGTCTTGGCCTCACGGACCCTGGGCTCAGACCACTCTAATCTTCCATGTCCGTGACCTTACCCCAGACCCCATCTCCTCCTGCTCAGGTCTGAACCATGATGCTCTGATGTCCCCGGCCTGTCCTTAGCCCCCTGGCCCTTGAAGCTTGTCCTCTTTCCTGTAGGTGTGGTACCTGTCTTCCTCCTCCCTAGTTCCCCAGGGCTTTTCATTACCTTTTCCCTTGGCCTTAAGTTGAGGTCGCTTCCACGATAAAGTGAAGTTCGCAGGAATCCTCAGCAAATACTCATCTCACATCCCCCCAACCCCCAACCCCTCTCTCCCCTGCTTCTCTGCACATGCCTGGCTTCATTCTTCCCCTTCTCCACTCCACTCCGTGCCCCCAGAGGCTGACCTCTACAGACTGCATCAATGGACAGCCTTGTCCTCTGGCGTCCAGGTGGGTTTGGCCAATAGGAGGCACTGGCAGAAGATGAAGCCAAAGGAGAGAATGGGATATTAATCCTCCTGCATCCCTTCCCATAGGGTCACCTCAGGCTGGTTGTATCCCTTGACCAAAGGCCCTGTGCACATAAATCTGTCCCTGGGTTCTAACATTCTTCTTTCCCCTTGTCTGGTCAGGGGGACCAGGAGAGGGTAATGGCTATCCATGGGTGCTCACCCGTTTGGTTTTCCCAAACCCTGCCCACTGTATACGGTTCCTGCAGCAAACCTGCCTCAAATTACTCCACTTGAATGCGCCACTTACTTCCCCCGAGGGCCCCAGCTGGGGTCCCCACGCTTCCCTCCTCACTCCTGCTTCCGGGTGCTCAGAACATCCAAGTCCTGCGTCCTCAGGCCCCACTCTCAGATTCCCTCCCTCAGGATGTGTGTGGCTCAGTCCTCGCAATCTGTCAGCAGCCTGTGACACCATGGGCTGCGCCCCCGCTCCTTGACACCACCACCACCGCTGCTGGGGCACCACGCTTGCCTGCTTCCCCTCCTAACTCTGGGGTTTCTCTGCTCGGCCTGTCCCTTAGATGTTGGGGCCCCAAGGGCTGGTCTCCCGTCTTTTTGTCTGCTCTGTTCTGGGGCGACTTTATCCTCTCCCAGCGTCGGCATCCCTCTGCTGACATCCCCCACAGACACGGTTGCTTGGCCATCTTTGTCTTTAATCCATAGATGTGTCTAGGTCCTTGCCCCAGGGATTCAGGCCCCTTCGACTGAACATGACTCAAACCTGCTTCTGGCCTTCCCTTCATATCCGCTCCTCACCCAGAGCCTGGATTTGGGCCTCATCCCTTATTGCCTGAAACATGCCCATCCTCCTTCCAGGCCTCCTGACCCTCAGTCTTCCCCCTCTGGTCCTTCCCGCTCACCAGCCCCCAAGTAAGATTCCAAACACACAGATCTGTCCGGAACCCTCCCCTGCTGGCCCCCATCCTGCTGGGAATCAAGCTCCCCGCCTGATGTTTGAAGTCCTTTGCAATCCCACGTCCTCCCATCCCAAAATTTCCCCCCAGTCTCGAGGAACACAATCAGCTATGCTTGGAGGCTTGTGTGGGTTGGAGCACATCCTTGTAGGGTTTAGCTCCAAGGCTGCCTCCTCCAGGGAGCCTTCCCTCCCACTCCTCAATGCCCTGTTCCTTATTCCCCTTGAGCCGGGCTCCGTCTCCCCCGCCCCTCTTGGTGCTCGGCCAAAGGCTTAGAGCTGGTAGTAGGGACAGATGAACGAGTGAATGACTGACTGACTGGAATGAATGAATGAATGAATGAATGGTGCAAGGTGATCCGGAGGCAGGAGCTCAGAGCAGGGAGAGGGAGTTGCCGGGACTGGGAGGGGCCTCAGCCGGGGCCACCCCCCACTCCGAGCCCTCCAGGTCCCATCTCCCGCTCAAAGGGTTGCGCGCGCCGAGCCCCTCGGCCGGGAAAAAGGCGCGCCCGGATTGGCTCAGGCTGGGAGAGGCGGGCTTCGGCCGAGCCACGAGTCTCTATTGGCGCACTAGCCAGGACTCTGTCCAATCACCGCGATTAACTACTCCCCCCACCCCCACCCCCACCCCCAGTCTCTGACTCCCTCCCGCCTGCGGCAGAGGAGGCGGAAGACGGCGCCTTCTAGTTGCCCTGGCAACCGTCAGCGGACTCGTCGCCCCGGCAACTGTCCGAGGCCTCCCGTCAGCCTTCCCTGGGCCCCTTCAATCACCCAGACAACCGCTACTCGTTCCGGTCAACCAACAGACCTTTCCCCGTCACCCTGGCAACCGTCGCCAGACCCACCGCCCCCTGGACACACCGCCCTCATCCTGCCCTCAGGACTCCTCAACCCAGGCTCCGAGATGGCGGGGTCCCCTTCCCCTCCGGCCCATCTCCTCGACCCTAGGGGGACACTGCTCCTACCCTGGCAGGGATAGGGGGGGCTTCCCGGGGTGGGTCGGGCGCTGGGGGTCCCGGCTCCGGTCGGGCCTAACGGGCGGCCCCGTGCTGAGGCTGTGCATAGCCCCCTGCCTGTCTCCCCGCTCGCTCGCTCGCTCGCTCGCGTGGGACCGTCCAGCCACAACAGGGAGCTTTTCAAAATGCAAGCCATGTCCCTCCCCTGCTGAAAACCCTCCCCTGGCTCCCCTTGGGAATAGAATCCAAACTCCTCGCAGCCCCTGGCGGTCTGACTGTGTGGCCTCTTCTTCCTCGCTCTGCCCGAGCAGCCGCTAGTCCCCACATTGTTACCCCAGGAGCCTAAGCTTATTTCTGCCTCCGACCTTTCTACTCACTGCTCAGAAGTGCGTCCCCCAGCTACGGAAGCCTTTCCCGAGCTGTCATACCCTCACATAGCTCTCCATGCCTGTTCGCTGCTAACTCCGCAAGGGCCTAGATCAGTGCCTGACACACACGATGAGTTGAAGGGGACAAGAGAGGACAGAGGGGGATGACTAGCAGGCTGGCCCACCCCAGGAATAAGAGAATGTATTTCTGAGGTTGCTGGGCCCCAGAGAGATTCATCATGCAGCAGGTCATGACACTGTCCCCCAAGGCCAGGCAAAGGCTGGGGAGACAGAAGTGCTGTCACCAGCCAGGGATGGATGGTTCATCCTCTACTTGTACCACCCTCATCTGGAGGCTGGAGCCAAAGGACCCCAGAAAGAATCAGCAGAAACTGTGGTTCATCTGGAGAAATTCCAGGAGCCGGAGAGGCAGGTCTCAGACCTCAGATGATCATTCAGGGAGCTGGTCCCTTCCTGGGCCAGTCCAGAATCTCACACATCCATCCTACCAGAGCCTAGAGCTGTTTTTCCATGGATCGGGGATAGGGGTCGCAGGGATCTTTCCCAGGCCGCAGCAAGAGAATTGAGCTTAAGAGGCCTGGAGTCACGACTGGAGGGAAGATTGTGGGGGCTGCTCAGGGCCCGAACAGACAGGAGCCTAGATGCCCAGCTGCTTGCACATGAGGGTCCTCCCTTGGGGAGCTGGTCGGGAGCCAGGTGTGGATACCCCTATTCTAGGAGTACCCTTCTCAGCACTGTCCAACTGAATGCTTTATACTGCTGTGGCAATTGAGCCCTTGAAGTATGGCCAGAGTGACTGAGGAACTGAATTTTTAATTGATTTTCTTTTCATTACTTTGCACGTAAATTGAAGCAGCCCGATGTGGCTGCCAGTACCCTATCGGACACAGCAGCATTTAGCTGAAGACTCGGATTGCAGAGGAAAGCCAGGGACAGGAAGGTCAGAGTCTGTGGTTGGTGCTGCTCTGGGGTCTGACACTGGCAAGAAGAGTAAGGCCCCAGGGGAGAGATGAGGTAGGACGCTCCGAATCTAGCTCCGGAGAGCTGTACCTGGCTCTCGAGGACTGAAGTGCTTGTTCACCTGCACACACACGCACGCACCTGTGTGTGAGCCTATGGGCTGGTGCGCCTGAGGGCATCCACAGACGCCTTTGTGTGTAGCCTAGAGTTCCACGCCTGTGCAAGATCCGGGAGTCCACCCTTGTACGTACGCCGTGCGGCCTCCCAGGTGCACATAGGCCAGCAAGCGAGGGCCACTAGTCCAGCAGGTCTCGCAAGAAGGCCCACATGTACTCGTGCATCTCCCTGGGGTTGCTCTGTGGAATCCAGTGCCCCATGCCCGGCAGGATGTGGGCCTCCAGCCGGCCCGGCACAAAGCGACTGCTGATGGCTCCCACCAGCCCCTGATCGAAGTAGGTGTCCTTCGCTCCCCACAGCAGGAGTGTGGGTGTGGCCAGCTCCTGGGGCTCCAGGGGGAAGTTCCTATGGCCAAGACACAAACAGACAGAAGAATAACCGCCCCAAATCCCTACCCCCGCAAGTCTCCTGAGCTTTCTGCCCTGGGTCTGGTCTCACCTGAAGAGGTTTCGGTAATAGTTGAGGGGCCCAGTGAGACCACCAGGCTGTGAGAAGTCATAAAGGAAGGCCTCGAGCTCGTTGGGGGTTAAGTGTGGGATGCCTCTCTTGCGGTGTGTGAGGGTGGTCTTCAGGATCTGGGTACACAACAGGACTGTGGCTTCAGTGCCCATCCTGCCCAGGCCCAACCCACTACCCTCCACCTACCACCAGCCTTTGCCTCACTGTACCTGGAAGTCAGACATGGACAGTAATTTCTCAGGCAGCCAGGGAAGCTGGAACAGGAATACATAGTTGGAACGGAAGAACTGGCCGATGTGGCGTATAGAGTAGTCTGGCGGCAGGGGAAAGGCAGATGTGAGGCCTGGGCCTGGGGTGGCCCCACACCCCTGTACCCCTCCACGCACCCGGATGCGCCAACACTCAGGAATGTCATCGCTGCCTGAGCCTGTGAGGACACTCGTCACTCCTCCTGGCCTGGGTACCCTCTTCCCTCCCTGCCGAGTTGTCACTGTACCCGACAGAATGGGGGTACCTCCCTCCGCAGCTCCCAGGAGCCCCCAAGAGCCACTCGTGTGATTTCCCCTGCCCAGGCCTGGATGCGTTTCAATATTTACTGAGCACCTACTGGATGCCAGGACCTGTTTAAAACCCTGGAGACACAGCAGTAAATGGAACAGACAAAACTCCCTTGCCCCTGGGGAGCTGACAGTCTAGACAGAGAGAGACGAGAAACAACAGCAAAGAGGGAGAGAGAGAAAAAAGGCCCTATCACTGTGTCACTTCGACTATGATACTGGGAATTAGAATCAGGTGAGGTGACAGGCATCTCACGCTATTGCAGTTGCTTAGTTATCTATACCTTTCTTGCCAGAAGAAAGGCATTGAACCTCTCTTGCCTCAGTTTCCCCCAACTGGACCACGAAGATAATAACACTTTCATACGCTCGGGAGGCTTGTGTAGGTTACTGTATGCAAGCTCCTTGTCAGCGCAATGATTACCTGTAGGTGCTCAAAACATGTGAGTCACTCCTAAGTGTACTGTCATTGACTGTACACTGGGTGGGTCATGTGTGTCCCCAGCCCCTCGAGTGTTGACTGGTGGACAGGGAAGCGTAGACACAGACACAGGCTCCTTCACAGAGGCTTATCCCAGCACCCTGGACTCCCCAACACACCTTGGTACACAGACATGGGGGCAGCGCTGACAATTACCATCCGCTCGACCAGGGATGGGTAGTAGATGGAGAAATTCCAGGCGAGGAGCGCACCCCAGTCATGGGCTACCAGGATACACTTGGAATAACCTGGGCGGGGGCAGAGGAACCGGTGTAAGTGAGATGCCAGGGAGAGGCGAGGCAGGGTGAGGGAGGAGGCCAGGGGTATCCCCACCCAGGCCCAGGATGACATCCTGGATGTCCGTCATCAGCAGGTCCATGGTGTAACAGTCTACATCCTGAGGCGCGTCGGAGGAGCCGTATCCCCGTAGGTCCACAGCCACCACGTGGAAGCGGCTCTGGAACTCCCAAAGCTGGTAGCGCCAGGAGAACCTGTCAGGTGTGTGGGGAAGGAGGCTGTCAGGGTCCGCAGGCTGCACCTCCACCCTGTGCCCAGCAGGGGCCTTCCCCCGGCCCCACCTTCCTGCCCTGGGCTTCCCAGAAAGGAAGATGGGGGAACCCCAGGCTGAGGGCAAGCAAGGTCACCTGTACTCTGTATCCAAGACTTCTTTGTCCCATATCCCTTCAGGGCCTCCTCCTGTAGACAGCACCCCTGTCCTCGAGCACCCCATCTGGATGCTTTGTGACCCCAATCTACCCAGCCCACGTGCCTGCCTCCTGGATGCCCTGGTGGTCCGAGATCCACCTCCAGCTTCACCTCCAGCCTTGTGTGCCCCAGGACCCTGGGCTTCAGACCTACCAGTTCTCTGGGAAGCCGTGCAGAAACAGCATGAGGGGCCCATTGCCATGTCCGGCGGAAACATAGTGCAGGCGCAGGCCCGAGCTCTGGGGGGGGCACAGTCCGAGACCTGGGGAACCCTTCCTCGCTAGGCTTGAACACCCCAGCCACGTGCAGACCCAGATTTGGATTCAACCATTTGCTGTCTGCACACCCCCCCCCCCCCCCCCCCCCAGGGCCCCCCCCCCCCGGGGCTCCTCCCCCCCCCCCCCCCACCCACCAACACCCGACGGCCACACACCCCTCCCCCCTGCCCCGGGGCGCGCGCGCGCTCACCTTCAGGGTCAGGAAGCAGTGTTCGCCCAGAGTGGGGTCGCTCAAACAGGCCGGTGGGGTGCTCCGGGGGCGCCCGCAGCAGCCGCGCCGGGGCCGGCACAGCACGTGTGTGAACGCGATACAGCCATAGACGGCGGCGGCCACCAGGGCGGCGGCGAACACGAGGCTCCACATGAAGGCGCGCAGCAGCTTCAGAGTGAGGCGCGACGGCGCCAGTAGCGCGGTCACCACCAGCTCGGGCATGTCGCCGCGACCCGGGACGACTTCGGCGCTGCCTTTGGGGGTGTGGGCGGGGGGCGCAAGCAGCCGCACGGAGGCGGGACCCGGGCTGGGGAGCCCACCGCCCTTGGTCTGGGGCCCCTCCGTGCCTTCGAGGCTTGAGGAACGCTCCGAGAGAAGAGGCGGGAGGCTTAGACCGAAACCGCCACTGCAGACGACTCACCTAAGTACCAGGTAAACACCTGGGCGCGACGGCGACAGCGAACAGGATGGGGCGAGGGGATGGTGCCTGTGAGGACCGGGCTTCGGTGGCTGGGGAGGAGCCTTGGGGAGAAGGGTTGCGAATTGCGGGCGGGGCCTAGGCAGGCTCGGGCGGGGCTTAATAAGGGGCGGGGTCTAGTAGGACTCCCGCCCGCGGTGGGTAGGGATCTGAAGCGTAGGGGGAGATTGATATATGTGTACTAACGTGGGGGCCGGAGGGGTACCTGAGTGAAATGGGCGGAGCCTGAAGCGAAGGGGCGGAGCAATGCAGGGTAGGTGCGGCCTACGAGCCAGAAACTTAGACCCAACTTGGCCTAGAGGCGTTGGAGGACTGGGGCGTGGCTTAAAGGGTGGACGGGGAGAGGGTGGAGCCCAGATGGGGCGGGGCCTGAAGTTGGGCGGGAGAAGGTCCTAAGGCTGGCCCGGAGGGTTTGGGTGCGAGGGCTGGGCCAATAAGCTGGGGGTCGGCCTGGGTCCGGGCCAATGAGACGGGGGGCGGGGCCGGAACCTAATATGGCGGGGAGTGCGGGCCCGGAAGCGGAAGGAGGGGGACAGGTAGTGCTTTGGCTGGGATTAGGAGGGAGTCGCGGGCGGTCGCCGCAAGCCGAGGAGGCCTGGGGGGGGGGGCCCCTGCTGCCGCCCTCTGAGAGCTCCCCTTCCTGGAGCGCGCGACCCTGTCCTTGGCCTGGCTGGGAGAGACCTAGCAGCACCCTCACCCAGGCCTGGTTCTAACGGCGGGTCCAGTTGGCCTCGACCCCGCGCCGGCCTCGTTAGTCCAGCGGGCCCGTCGTCGGCCCGCCCCTACACGGCTGTGATTGGAGGGCGGTGGTTATTTACGTGCGGGCGACAGGTCTCGCCCGGCAGCCAATCGGCAAGTGTTGAGGCCCGGGGCTCCGCCGGTGCCGACCAATGAAGACCGGGAGACTCTTGGACTTCTAGAAGGCAAGCCCAGCCCGGGAGCTGGAGGACCGGGCCGGTTGAGCCACTGGAACTCTGTCTGAAAGAGGAAGTGGGGCAAGGTCGGGCGAGAGGCCCGACCCGGCCAGCTTCCTCCTCCTGTTTTGCAACCTTCCCCCAAGATCCTGAACATTTCAGGGTCACTCATCGTTTAACCCGTGTAACACCCCCATTAAGTGTAGGTACTATCATCACATCCCTGTATTACAGACCACGAACCTGAAATTCGGGGATTAAGTCACTTGCCTAGAGCTACACAGCTTGCTGAACAGGACTTACAGAAAAAAGCAACAATCTCGGGCTCCACCTCTCCTTCCGCCCGGAGGCAGCCATCGGAATGCTTTTAGCTTTCTTCTGGTGGTTATCCAGGTATCTCGCAACGCGCTCGTGTGGCTATTTCCTGATGACCAATTTGGGGCATTAAGTATTGCATCGACTCTGTCATCATCATTGGACAGGCCCTACCCGTTTTTGGTGTTCCTATTGGTTTAAGTACTCCATTGTTTTCGTCACCTCCCATTGCTAATCTCATCTTTGTCTTGTTCCGGCTGCTAAACATTACACTGTCCTGGGACCATAATTAAGTCTGTGGGTTCCTAGTAAAGGGGAATGGTGGTTTATGTGGTTCCGCCTCAGTAAACAATGTATATCTCAGCGTCGCGTAGACGGCTATGATTACACGACCAGCATTGTACTAAGGTTTGTTCTGCCTGTACTTAATACCTTTCTTTTCTTGCACGATTAGCCTGTATCATAGCTTTGGTTTCGTTTACACTTTCCATCAAATCAGTTTTCCAACCACTGGATGATCGCGGTATGCCTCCCAAGTCCTCTAACCTGGCCGCATGGCTAGTGAGTGTCTGGGGATCTCCCTTGTTCCTCTGCTGCACAAAACTCACTCTCACCATCCCCCTACCCCCAGCTCTACCCTCAAACAAAAAGACAGCGGCAGTCACAGGATGGTAATTTTATATTCAGTACAAATGTTTATTTTTGCAATGAGAACTGCACAAAAAAAAAAAAAAACTTTAGTATATAAGTGAAAAGTCTACGAATTCCCTTCTACAAATGTCTAAAGTGTTTAATACAAGTCTCAGATTCACTGACATAATTATTGGCCAAGCGATCCGTGCATACAGTACAGTGGGGGCTTGTACACACCTCTTACTCTTGTATAGGACTAAGATTTCTAGTACTGTGGGAGGGAGTGGGAAATGGCCAGAGAAATTAAATAGTAGATCCAAGTTCTAATTACAACCCAGTTAGAGAAACACCCATCAGGAAGGTGTGGAGAGGGCCACGGCAGAGTTAAATCTTTAGAAGGTGCAGACAAAAACCATTTCTCCAGCTAAACAGTCGGACCTGGCCTGGGGAAGTTACCAAACAAAACAGGGAACAGAAATGAGGGGGTGGGATGAGATGGAAGAAACCCCAAAGAACCAAAATGTAAGTCCCACTTGAACCACAGTGGCACATGAGGAAGTGCCTGCTGGGGCATGGGGGCAGGGGCAGGGAGGCAACTGGGGACCTCTGGCTGGATGCCTGAACTACACCCTTGCCAGGTCTCCCAGATCCCAAACACAAGATGATACTAGGGCTTTTCTGGTTGAAAAACAAAGGGGGATAAGGGTTAAGAAACAGTGCTAGAAATGTTTCAGTTTGTGTCTGGGCACACATAAATGATACACTTTCATCTTACATCCTAGGGACCACTCTTGAGTGCTGCCCTTACCTTGTGGCACGCTGGTGGGCACACGGGCAGCCACATGGCGGGCTCTCTTGGAAGGGAATGTGTGGGTGCGTGTCTACATGCGTGGGAGGTGAGGATCCTGGTTGGTGGGGGGGGGTGTACACTTATCTAAGAACATCTGGTTAACCCTGAGCTTAAATGAAAGGAGTAGTTAAGGTAGAGGCAGGCGAGGCGGGAGAAGCGGCCCAAGTCCTCTGGTGAGTGCGGGACCAGGATGGAGGAGGGCAAGGGGGAAGAATACTGTCTGGAGTTTGGCCAGGTTCTGCTGCAGCATGTCACCCACCTAGAAGGCCAGGGTCCACAGGAAGAATGGGTACCTGGGCTCCCTGTCACAGCTTCAGCTTGGTCATGGAAGATGGGCAAGGTGGCCCCTGATGGTAGTTCTTGTACAAAGGTGGTTGGGGATCCCGGGGGGCCCCCTGGG
Organism: Callorhinus ursinus; assembly: GCF_003265705.2. Lineage (NCBI taxonomy): Eukaryota > Metazoa > Chordata > Mammalia > Carnivora > Otariidae > Callorhinus > Callorhinus ursinus. The sequence goes on along the minus strand of NW_027397193.1, from coordinate 440,455 downwards.
CCTAGCCTAGGCAACAGGTGGTTCACAAAGAAATGTCAGGAAGACGCCAGCATTAAAAAAGAGAGATGTGTTTATTCCATGATCAGTACAGACCAAATGCATATTCACCGTATGAAAGTCAAACCAGTCAGTGACTCCAGAGTTTGGCCAACACTGAGGCACCAGCGTCGTGGTGTAGAGTGGGTTCTCATGGCACACGTAACCTCACCAAGGGCTCCAATTATAAAATTAAAAAAAAAAGGGGGGGTGGGGGAAGGGGCAGCCGGCTCGTCAGGCTGGGTGGGGAGCCTCTACCTCAGGGGTCTGTGCCCCCCCCCAGACCCCAGTGCCTGCCTCGTCCCCTGGCCCTTCCTTTCCTGGTATTTAAAAAAAAAAAAAAAAAAAAAAAAACACAACTCAAACAGATTTGACATTAAAAACAAACGGGGGGGAAGGGAAAAAGAAAACATGGTTTATAATTAAAAACAGACTAATAAAGTTTGAAACTGAGTAAAATATAGGCAGTTTTTTTTTGTGTTTTGTGTGTTTTGTTTTGTTTTTTGTGGGTTTTTTTTTTTGAGTTTTTTTACACCAGTTTGGTGGAGTCACCAACAAACTTCAAACAAAGATATGCCAACTATGTTCACTACACAGTACAGCCACGGTCACACACTACCCACAGCGCGGTGGCAGCCGCCGCTCAATGAGGAGACGATCACACCATTTCGGAGATAAGCAGTGCCATTGTGTCTGGAGGAGAAGAGAGAATTAAAAATAAAATAGAATCCAACAAAAAATATATATATAGAAAAAAAAAAAAAAACCCAGAAACACAGGTGGGAAGGAACTGACTTTGGTTGGTGGCCTCACTCACTGGGCGAGGCCGGCCCACACACGCGCGTGTGACAGTCACCTTGCTCCAAATTGCCATGGACACACACACACCTCCACGGCACTATTCCCTTTTGCACAAGCGAACACTTACAGAGAGCGGCTCTCAATTAAAGGCTTGTGGGGGAGGGGAGGGGTGGGGTCTGTTCAAGGCAAAGTCAGTGCCAGCAAGGGGGTGGGCCGGCGCCCTCGCCCGCCTCCAGCTCGCTCGGGCCTGCCCTGGCCTCCTGGGAGCGGGCGGTGGTGGCTGGGGTGTAGGGGAAGGACTCCTGGTGGGCAGGACGTCACGAACGTCACGTTCTCAGGGACAGAAAACCAGTCACGGTGGCGGCAGCAACAATGTCCTGTGTATACTGTGTAGACATTTGGCGGAGAGCAGGACCTCTGCCCCACACGCAGGGACGCGCGGCTTGGGTCTGGCCAGCACTTGCTCGTGGAGAGGCGTGCTCTGAGCCGACGTCCTGCGAGGGGGGTGGTGGGTGGCGGGACGTCCGGCTGGCTGTAAGGCAGACAGGCTCTGCGATCCTCAGCTGCCCGTCAGGCCTGCCCTGGGCACAGCATGCAGGAGGGCCAGGCCCGGAGCCACCCCCTTGCCGCTGCTACCGCCTCCACTGCCGCCCTAACACTATGGAGAGTCAACGTTTCGCCAGAAAATCAAAGTCAGAAGTCACCTAGGTGCTCTCAGAAAAGATTTTCTTCAAATATTGACAATAGATCACTCTGGAAATTCATGTCAATGGTAGCTGCCATCTGGAGGGGAGAGGAGGGAGGGAGGGAGGGAGTGAGACTAGGTGCCCTACCCTTACTGCAGCTTCCAAGCTCCCCCGCCCCCAGCACTGGCCAGGCCCTCGGGGCCCCCACACCCAGAAACCTCCCAACACCAAGCCTGAGCCACCTGTGAGAGCCCGAGGCCAGCACAGTGCAGGCCAGCAGGAGCCCCCAGCCCGGGAGCACCCCCCCTCACCCCCCCTCTCAGAGAGTGACTGCCTTCACCCCAAGGTTCCCGGTCCCCTTTCCAAGCCCCTCCAAGGCTGGACCCCCGCCCAGAGGTCCCCGACTCACCGCCTCCCGGCGCCTCCGCTCCTGCTCCCGCTTTCGGGCCAACTCCCTCTGCTGGTCCAGCATGGACTGGGGCTGGGAGCTCTGGGCCTGGGGGGCCGCGGCGGCGGCCACGGCAGCGGCCTGCTGCTGCTGCTGCTGCTGCTGCTGCTGCTCCTGCCGCTGCTGTTGCTGCTGCTGCTCCTGGCGCCGCCGCGCCTCCTCGTGGGCCCGCCGGGCCTGCTCCAGCGCGTCCTCATCCTCTCGGCTCCTGGGCGCAGCAGAGCAGGGCAGAGCTGCCAGTCAGCACAGGGCGGGGGGATGGGGGGGGGCGCGGTGGCGGCGACGGCAGCCCCCGGGGGCCCCAGGCTGCCCACAACCCCAGCCCACCTCATGCGCTCCTGCCGAAGCCGCTCCTTCTCCTTCTCTGCGTGCTCGGCCTGTGCCTTCAGGGCCTTCTCGCGCTCCTCCTTCTCCCTGGCGGCGCGGCGGAACTGCTCAAAGCTGTCACTCGAGGACTTGGCTGTGGAGGACGGGGTGGTGGGATGCTTCTGCACCAAGCTAGCCCAAGAGCCCATGTTCTTGATTTTCAAGTCCTGCCAGACAGAGAAACCACAGGGTGGGTGGGGGGTCGGGCTGCACCGAGAAGGCCACAGCCTGAGGGCACCCCCCCCCCGCCCCCAAGGTGCCTCCCTGGCATGGGGACGTTTGTGGACTCACTGTTCCTACCTTTTTGGGTGCAACTGGCGTCTTCGGCTCCTGTTTCTGTTTGTCCTTGTCGGAGGCCCCTGGTGGGGGCGCATTCTGCTCAGGGGGCCGGATCACAGGCCTCCCGACATCCACAGGCTTCATCTCAGGCCCTGGAACACAAACCACTTGTGGGCCTGGGCCGGGGCCCATTCCCCCCTGCCCTCAAGCCCAGTAGGGCGGAGTCAACCAGCCCACAGAAAGCTCCCGTCCAGTGCACTGAGGGCACTCACGTTGGGGCAGGTGAACGGGTGCCTTGATGCTCTCTGGGTGTTTAGGGGGCTCTGGCCGCAGTGAGGGGCTGAAAGGCTCGCTGCGAATGATGGGTGAGTGGATCTTCTCCTCCTTCACCACCACCAGGGGCTGGGGCTGGACCACAGAGGCCGCACGCAGCTCCTGGGATGGCACAGGCACAGTGGCCGGTGAGGCAGGTGGGTGCCTCTGGCACCGGCCCACACCTGGCCCTGGGGGCTGTGGCCCAGCCCTGCCCTTTACCTGCTTCTTAGGCTGAACGTTTTGCTGGGGTGGTGACTGGTGGGTTAGGCTCTGGAACGGTGGCATCTGGGGGGAATGTATCATAAGCGGGGAGGGGGCTTCGCGGAGGTGACCTAGGAGAGGGGACAAGGAGCATGTCAGCAGAACTCGTGTAGACATCACTGGCCTGGGCCCAGCCAGGTGACCCCCTAAGCTGGGGAGAGACCCACACTGGCTGAGCCCCAAGCACATCAGGCCCCTAGCTCAGTGTATAGCAGGGCTTCATGGAGCCATGAGCTCAGTCCTAGTGTCTGATGCCCCTGTGTGTCAGAATCATCGGGAACCTTTGAGAAGTGCAGATCCTGATGTAGTTGGTCACAGGTAAGGTCTGGGCCTGAGTACTTTTTAAAAGTTCTCCAGATGGTTCCACGGCATAGCCTAGGTTAAATATAAGGGACATCAACAGGATGCCTGGGTGGCTCAGTGGGTTAAGTGTCTGCCTTCGGCTCAGGTCATGAGCTCAGGGTCCTGAGACTTTTTTTTAAAAGATTTTATTTATTTATTTGACAGACAGGGAGCACAAAGCAGGGGGAGCGGCAGGCAGAGGGAGAAGCAGGCTCCCTGATGAGCAAGGAGCCCGATGTAGGACTTGATCCCAGGACCCAGATCATGACCTGACCCAAAGGCAGAAGCCCAACCCACTGAGCCACCCAGGCGTCCCATAAAAAAATAAAATCTTTAAAAAAAAAAAAGGGACATCAATAACCTTACAACCTTACAGAACAGACAGCCTGAGCTCCCAGCTGTCCCTATATATGGCTTAACCTGCCTGCTTGGACAAATGCTTTGGGACTAGGACCGGATCCCCAGGAGACCCTCCCCACACAACTCAGCCTGCCAGCCCCACACAAGGGGGATGCTGGAACTAGCCTGCACCACGGCAGAGCTGGGAGAACATGTTCTTGGCTTATGGTTCTTACAGGAATTGGGCCAGCCCACCCACCTTCCTCAAACCAAAGGTGGGTGGGTGGGAGAGTGGAGATTCAGGCAGCCTCAAGGTCCAAGTACCTGGCACAAGGCAGGAGCCTGGAAAGCGCCATCAAAGCACTTAAGTCTGACACCTCAGCCTCACTGGTGAGAAAATAGCTTGAGGTCACCGTCACCAAATTCTGCCTTTGACTCCTCTACCTACTCTAGCATGGAAACGCCCTCCTGCTTGAATCCCTGACATGTCTTGGCCAGCTCCAGCATGGGACAAGCCACACTTGTCCACAAAACAAAGCCACCTCTCTGCAGTATACTTGCTCCTGGTCCTGCCTTGTGCCTCACAATGAAAAACCTAAGCCAAGCTCTGCATACAGGCCCTTCCGCTCACCTCCTCCAGGCCGGATTCCAGCTGCCATCCACAAGCAGAGATACCAACACCCCTGGCCCTCCATCAGCCCCTGGGCCCAGCAGAGACCACAATGCCTCAGCTATGGTTGGACCCTCCCTGCCCCTCTCTCTAAAGCCAGAACTTGCTCCTAACCCCAGAGAGGCAGAACAGCTGCTCAGAGACAACATGGTGGTGAAGACCAGCCCACTCCTGCACCTTGGTCCCCAGCCCCATGTGGCTGGTTTCGCCAGCCTTGGTGTTGGGGGCCCCAGTCCAGGCCTAGGGATCTGCAGGCACACGACTGTGACAGTCTCTCACTGGGATGGCTCCCTCAGCAGCACCTGCTGAGGCTTGACCTGGGTGGTGGCAGGCAGATGCTTGGATCTATGATTTGTAGGTATCACCTGCCTGCCAGTGGCTTCATCCACCAGCAGCGAGAGGGGAGGCCCATGGGCTCAGGGGTAGTGCCTGCAAGTTCGCCAGGTGCCCTGGCCAGAGATGCACCTCCTTGGGACTCCAAATTGTTGGCCTTTGGCCCCAAGTCCCCAGCTGCGCTCCAACCCACGTTGCTCCCTGTGACCCACCCCAGGCCACAGGAGCTCAGGGGAAGTGGGCCTGAGGACTCACAGCACAGGTTGTCAGAGGGAACCTGCCCACCACAAGAACGAGCTCTACTGAAGAGCTCTCATGTCCTGCTCACCACTGCCCCCTACAGGGAAGCCTGGCCTTCCTTAAGGGGGAAAACAGGCACAGCCACACAGCTGCGGGGACCAGCACCAGCACCAGCACCAGCCTTTCCCAGGGAGGACAGCCAGCTGTTCTTGGCTCAGGGAGTCCAACGATCACCTGGCACCTGGCAGCTTTTGCCAGATGTTGGAGCAGTCACAGCCTGAGCTCAACAGCCTTGCTGTTCAATTTGCAGGAGGCACCTGCACTCCCTAGCCAAGCTACGTGGTCTGCACTGCCAAGTCCAGGGGCCTCAACCCTGACCCTCACGTCACCACACCATGAGGCACTGCCTGGAACAATTCCCTCGTCGAGGCTGGCCAGCACATTTTGGTCACAGACACTCAGAAAACAAGTGCCAGGAAAAGCGAGAGGGCGTGGCCTAATCAACACTGTCGACAGAAAAAGGACAGCCTGGATCAGTGCGGAGACAGGGACCAGGAAACGGCTGCCAGGTACAGCGTTAGCCCAATTCTCTCCCACGAGGTCCTGACTCCCACCAGGTGAGCCTCGCTGAGAGCAGAGCACCTATTCCTACAGGTTCCCAAACAGCCCCCTGCTGCCCAGGCCTGCCCCTAGCTCTGCCTGGACCTCACTCCCCACTGTTTGTTAAATTAGCTCTGGCTCACCCTCTGATCACCTCCTCCAGGAAGCCTGCCCTGACTTCCAGAAACGGATCAGGTGCCTCCCTGGGCTCCTGGCTTCCCCACCTAGCAGGATCACGATGCACTGTAATGCTCTTGACTGTAAGTTCCAAGAAAAGGGCCAGTGGGGACCTTGCTCCCAGTCATCGGGTTCCAAGCCAAGACATCGGGTTGCAACCCAAGACCCCAAGTAAGAACACTACATGAAGCACTGACGCCCCCTTTCAGCCACCTCTGCAACCAACCCCGAGCCTTTCAAGTGGGGCTCTGAGCCCACCTCAGCCTGAAGCATGAGCTGACCAGTCTGGCTTCTCAAAGACAAACTTCTGGGCCCAGCACCAGCCTCCCCAGAGCCCAGGGGCAAAAGCCAACTTACCGGTTGAATAGGGGTCCGACTTGTGGTGCCGGGGTGAAGGGTGATGCTGGATGACCTGCTGAGGTTTGGCGGGCTGTGGTGGCGGCGGCTGCTGGCCAGGGGGCGGGTGTGGGGGCTGCTGGCCCGGGGGTGGCGGGGGCTGCTGGATGTGGGTAGGGAACTGCATGGGCTGCATGTGCACAGGCCGTGGGGGGGGCTGGTGCTGCTGCTGGGGTGGCGGCTGTGGCTGGGGGGGCGGCGGCGGTGGCTGCTGCTGTAGCTGCTGCTGCACTGAGGGGTGGGGTGGGGGGGGCAGGGGGGGTGGGGGCTGGGACTGCACCTTCACGGAAGGGAGTAGTGGTGTGGGGGGCTGCACCTTCTGCAGCTGCTGCAGGTAAAGCTGCATCTGCATGGAGGTGAGGGGTGGGGCGGGTGGCTCTTCGTCCTCCTGCAACAGCACTTGAGGGGGCTGAGCCATGGGGGGCTGTGGGAGAAGGGGTGGCTGGGCCAGGGCAGGCGACACGGCCGGGGGCCGGGCAGGCTTGGGGGGCAGGGCGGCGGCGCGGTTGCTGGGCCGTGATGGCTGCTGGGGCAGCGCGTTGTGCAAAGCTGGAAGGACACGACAGCGTGGTGGTGAGGCTCACAGCTTCTGCACCCCGTGGCCCCCGGCCCAACCTCTCTGCTCCACTAGTTTCCCTCCAACTAGTCATCTCGCTCCACCGCCCTCCTTGGCTTCCCACAAACTCCAGGATAAGAAGAGTTTCTAGAGCGGTCCACAGGATTTGGCTCCTCACAACCCCCGTTCTGCCCTGCGCTCTGCACCCCTGACCTTCCTCCTTTCCCTTCAGCCGCTCCCTATTTTCACACTTGCCCTTCAGATCTCAGAGGCAGCCTTCTCTGAATCCCCCAGGCGTGTGTGTGTGTGTCCCAGCACCTCCGTCCTCAACTGGGAGCTGGGGTGGTGGTGGGCCACACACATATCTTTTTTCCATCTCACACAATGCTTGGCCCAGCAGAAGAAACGAAGTCAGTATCTCTTCCATGTGGAGGCACTAACTATGCAGAGCCTGTGCCTCAGTGGCTCATGATTTCCTTAACGGCTCACTCGGGAAAGCCACCGACCTCCCCTTGGAGGCAAGACAACTACCTGCGGGGGTCCCACAGGTCACCCAAAATGCCTCCCCGACCCTCGGCGGCTGTGGCTGCAGCTCACCTGGAGGAGAGACCACCGAGTGCTGGTTGAGATGAGGTGGAGTGCTGTGCTCGGGCGGCTGGGGCAGGTGGGGGGGCAGCTCAGGCTGCGGCAGGTGCAGGATGGGCTGGGTGAAGTGGCCAATGGGGTCGAAGACGCTGCCTGGGAGCTGGGGCTCCAGGACAGGCACCTGGGCGGCGATGAAGGGCGGAGGCGAGGATTTCATCGTGGGGGCCGCCTGCGGCGGCATGGAGGGCGGAGGCGGCGGGGGTGGGGGCTGCTGTTGCTGCTGCTGCTGCTGCTGCTGCGGTGGAGGCGGCGGGGGCTGCTGGGGAGGCGGCGGGGGCTGCTGGGGCACGGGGGCTGGGGCCTGCTGCATCTGCTGATGGTGGTGGTGATGGTGCTGCAGACAGACAGGCTGACGTCAGGCAGGCGGCACACTCCTGGGTGCCCTCAGAGCCCTAAAAGGGCAGGCGGCCGCTGCTCACCTGCTGGAGGACACCCCTGAGACCACATACCTTCTTCTGCTCCCTCCCGGGGTGCCCCTTCTTTTTTGACTTCGGAGCCATCTCTGCAGAGGGAAAGAGAAGGTGGTGAGGCTCTGGGGGAGAGGGCTGTGAGCTGGCCTCCAAGGCAGAGCCAGGAGAAAACAGAGGGTAAGTTCAGGAGAAGGGCCGGTGACGGTGAAAGGGAGAGTAGGTGGGTTCTGTCTGGGATGGGAGTCGGTCACGGGAAAGGGAAAGATGTGTGGGGTGTTACCTACCCATCTGCCTGCCGCTTTTCCTAGTGGGGACCATATTTGAAAAGCCTCCCTGCCAATTTCCAGACCATTAGCTGGCTCCATTAAAGGATGACACCCGGGTACACCGGGAGCTGAGCTACGGACACCTCCCTGCCCAGTGTCTCCCCCACTTGCTGGTCAGAGGCCACTATGGTGACCCAAGTGTCTGTACCCCAACCTGCTTTGCTTTGGAACAATCACATTAGAAATCATCACATCCATTTGATGATTAGCCAAGTGAGACTCAGAGAGACTAAGGGACTTGTCCCGTGTCACACAGCTAAAGTAACAACATGGTGGCCTCCAACTGCACTGCCCTCTATGCTAGCTCCTCCCCAGCCTCCCAGGGGAAGCAGAGATGCACAACTGGGGGACAGAGCGCGTGGAGGTGTTGTCCCATGCCTGGCCGCGGAGTGAGCACTTTAGGGGAGGGTAGGAGGGAAGGAAACAGGCTGGCCTCCCAGGAATGACCAGGAGGAAACAGGGAAGGTGCTCACTACCACTGGCCAGCAAAGGGAGGCCACCAACCAGCACTCCCTTCCTTGTGGGAGACCGGCCTCAGAGAAGTCCCCGTGCTGGGACACGGCTAATATGCTGAAGGGACTCTCCCTGCCATGTGTCCCCTGATACCTCAGGGGCCGACAGCTGGTTGCTGCTGTTGTGTGGACTCGTCCAGGGTGGGCCTGCCCCTGCGAGAAATGTGCGGGAGCCAGTGCACACACCCACCTCTGCACCCACTCCACAGATTTATGCTAAGGATCTTTCGACAGCTGTTTGCCCCTCACCAATAATCGCTGGTGTGCAAACCCGAGAGAGGGAGAGGAGAACCAATCAGTAGTACTCATGGGCTAGGAAATGATGAAGTCACCAACCAGGTGGGAGGTTGGACCCATGGTGCTTTTCGAATTCCTGTCACCAAGAGACACCTCATGGCTTTGCCTGGCATCCCCTAAGATCCTTGCCAGGGTGCTGGCTCTTGCTGGTGTTGGAGGACAACATGCTTTGCTACCTCCACTCGCAGCTGCTTCATGGAGGGCCGTGCTAAGCTTCTGGGAGGTGCACAGCCACAGGGTACAGCGCGCTACCAAATGGGATGAGAAAGGACCTCGTGCCCTGCGAGAGCTCACCACTCCATGCAAGAGACAAGACAGTGTGACACAGACCTCAGCAGCTACAGACACAGGTCCTCATACAAATGGCAGCAACCAGGGACATCTGGAACACGGGAACCATATGCCCAGCCTCAAACCTGGACACTGGAGATGCCAGGATACAGAGTTCAGGGCTCTTTGGGTCACAGCAGGAAACCAGGTGAGAGGAACACTCTTGTGGACGGGACATACAAAAGGGGACAGTTTGAGTGACTTGCAGGATTAGGGCCACGAGGCTGGCAGCTGCGGGGTAAAGGAACTGAACTAGAGAGGGGGGAGGCCCAGGACCAAAGGAACCCTACATGCGCTAGGGGAAAGCACGGTATAGAGAGGCCACTGAGCCGAAGGGAGGAGGAGAAAGGGGCTGAGGGTCCCTCCAGGATGGGCACCTCTCCCAGCAGATTCCAGTAACGTGCACTGAAGCTCGAGGGAGGCTGGAACAGCTGCTCACACAACGGGCAGGCCTTTGGGAGGCTGGGGGATCAGAAACTGGGGTAAGAAAGGGGCCAATGGGTAAAGTCTGACCAAGAGAAGACACCGTATTGTGAGGAGAGGGCTGGGGTGGCCTGTCATCTCATGGCCCCAGGGGAAGCCCTGTTTTTTCCACCATAAAGGAGGAATGGTGGCTCTGAGCCTTCACTGTCTCCCCCCAGCGGGTGAGTAGAGAGGCCCACAGGAGCACTCATGGGGACAAAATGCAGTGGGGTCCCAGGAGTTCCAGAGAGCGGGTCTTGGCTGCCTTGGACAGTGTCCCAGGTCCAGGTCTCCGTGAGGAAGTGCTGGTGGGGAGGCGGGCAGGCCTAGAGTGGGAGAGCCAGTGCGAGGTGTACAGCAGACCTCCAGGACCAGAGGACACTAAAGGGGCCGGCGGCGGGGACCAAGGGCTGCTGGAGCCTGCTTGGGACAGCTGCATCTGGCTCACATGGCCTGAGCCTCCTGTCTGAGTTACTGGTAGGAAGACAAGACAGGAAGTGCACAGCTTCACAACACACCAACCCCAAGACACCCCACACAAAACTCTCTAGAAAGGGTTACATGAAGATGGCCTCGAGTACTGTGTGATCTTTATTCCATGAAAATCTTGAACTCAACACAAATTTCATCTTTACATAGGATGGTAATTGTACAAAGAATTAAAACGTTTTGTTTTTGTAAAATCTGATTAAAACACTGATTCCTCCCGCCCCCCACCCCCACTCAAGGGAGGGAGACAGGATTGAGGGTAAGGGCAGGGCAGAGGCACAGAGCCCAACTCAACTCAACTGACTGGGGAGCCTCGGCACTAGCAGAGGCCCAGGCCACCCACCCCTCCTGCAGCAACCCCTCAGGCCCCGCGCACCCCCCGCCCACACACGGGAGGCTGCCATTAAGGAGTGAGTGGGTAACGCTCTCTCTGCTCTATTCCTGGGGCACCGGGCACGGGGGACAGCTTGAGTCTCAAGATCAAGTTCTTTGACAGATGGAAGCCCCACGGGCAAGGAGGCCAGGATCCACAAACAGAAAGGGTGCAAAGACCCTGCGGGAGAGCTGGCCTGTGGCTAGAGCTGGTATGCACGAGTGTGGGAAGGGGCAGGGCGGGGCAGCACACAGGCCGACAATGTGGGAATCCAGGCTGCCATTTGTTCCAAGACGGCAGAATCTTCCCAGAAAGACAATGCCAACAGCTTCCCAACTGTCCTGTGGGAATCTCCGGGCATGAAGCCCCCTGGCTCCAGCCAGGCCAAGCTGCACTGGGAACACATCAGGCACAGGCCAAAGGGCAGCTCAAAATAGTCTGTTTGGCAAATGTAGCTTGACTGGGAATCGACTGGCCAGAGGATCAGGGAGCAGCCTAGGAACTTGCAAGCATCACTGCAGGGCCCTGGAGGCTCTGGAGGGGCTGGATCTAGAACACAAAGCCCAGAGGAAGGATCCCAGGGTTTCCGCACAGGAGGTGGCCAGTGCCCGAGGGCCTGCTGATGGTAAACTACACCTCCTCAAACTTGCTTCCAGCTCCAGAAGGCAGGCTCCAAGATGCCAGGAAACTGCGAGAGGCCTTGAAGAAGTACACACAAACTACACTTTAAAAAGGAAGAAAAAAAAAAAAGCACTCCCTGAAACACAGATGCTGTTCCTTAGGGGACTTTTCATCGGGCAGTTTTCTGCTGAAATGCTGGATTCATGACCAAAAAAGGGCCGATATTTATTTTTAGAGCAAAAAATCCTATTCAGTGCCTCTCAGAGGCCTTGGATGATGCGGTCACCCTGGACTGCCCCACCCCCGGAGGCTGTCATTATTCTAGGGCACTGAAGAATGGGAGGGTGCTAGCAACACCCCTCAGAGATGTGCACGGAGCAGGCCCTGAGGGCTCGGATGGCCTCACGATGGACTGGCCCAGTGCTCTGGATCTGAGAGCCCTTTCTCGTCCACTAGCCCAGTGCCTCACCCCACTGGGGACAGGAATCCTGGACTCCAGGGGCTAGGTCAGCTGGCTGCATGGCTGTTTCTCCTCGAGTGCCCCTCAGCAGCGACCTTCCTGATCACTGCAGCCTGCTTCTAATTCCTTGGTGGGGGGGTGGGGAGTGGGGGACAAGGAGGCAGCCCAAGAGGTACTTTCCCCTCTTGTGACTTTAGGCAAAGAGGCCAAAAAAGTTGGGAAAATGCCCAACAGGCAACAGTGGGGACAATGAAAACAGAAGGAAGACTCCTGGGGCCTGGGAGTCAGCTGTAGCTGGTGGCAGCCTCCAGCTGACGGAGCCTCACAAGCCACCAGAGAGAGGGCATGTGGAGGGACAGCCTCGCGAGCCTACAGGCCCAACTAGGCTTGCCCCTAAGGCCCTTGTCCCTCACGGGGGAAAGCTCTAGATATTAAGTGTTCTTCCTTAGGCTGAATGAGACCTTCCCTGGGCTAACGTCATTTTAAGGTCCAGGAGGAAAGCAGTTAGGATCCAGACAAAGAGGGAGGGATGGAAGAGAGAAAACATACTTGTGATGGGGCCTTGCACACGGAGCAGCACCACATGTATGTGTGTGCAGGGGGGATTGTCATCACCCACTGGGAAACGCCACCCGCCCAGAAGACCCCAGATGACCAGGGAGGCTGGGCAGGACAGCCAGGCAGTCTTTACACAGGAGGGCTGGGGGGCCAGCCAAGCAGGCAGCCTTCCCGGAGGCGGGACTAGGCGTGTACTGCTGGACATGACTAATCCACCCCGGGGGGACAGGCCCAGGGCTCTGAGGAATTCCATAACTTGATGGAGTCCTGTCCCTTTCACAGAAGAAAATGGACTTAAGCTATAGCTTGCTGGGAAGGAATCTGGAACTGAAGACCGTTTTATTAAGAGTCCGTGTCCAATGATTAGGCAGGACCTACATAGAGGGAGAGAGAAACCAGTGTGAGAGAAATGGTGTGGAATGTACCGTTCAAGTCACAAGAACAGAAGAACCACAGACCGAGCCAGCCTCCTGTGCCCTGCCCGCTTGACAGGGCACGAGAGAACAGCGCCGGAGTCTAGGAGCCCTGCCCCCTGCCTGGCCAGCCACAGGCGGCGACGGACCCACCTTCCCTTTACAAGGGGCACAGTCCCTGCACACATGGACGTCTCCAAAACCACCCAGAGCCCTGTTTATGCTTCTACACAGAACAGCTGCTTCCAGTAACAAGTTCCATGTGCACTGTGAAAGCAGGCCGGCATTTCCTTTATTGAAGGTCTTTGAATGTGAGAGGCGCCCTTGCCTGCCCTACTTGCCATCATTCCTGAAGACCAGCCAGGTGTGCCACACCCACTAGGCACCCCCGACTCTAAGCTTGTCCCCTCTGGATCTGCTTTTCTGCACACTGTCTACCTCATGGAGGTGATGCCAGCCCTTCCTCAGGGCCTGGGCAGAGATAAGAAAATCCTCCAGAAAGGGGCTCTGCTCTAGAGTGCAGGACCTCTAGCAAACAGCCTCATTTCTGCATTCCTACAAACCCCAAGAAACCACCACCACCACCACCACCAAATAAATAAATAACCACCAAAAAAACCAAAACAAAACAAAAAACACAAAAAACAAATATAAAACACCCAAAATTATAAAAAGAGGAAGCAATTATACACACCGTCAAGGTTGGGGTGGGGGGCGGGGCATAAAATGAAGACAGCCTGGGGAGTAAAGCTGTCCTGTTCCCAGGGCATCGAGTGTGTTTCCTCTTGACTGGAGAGGGGCATGGGGCACGTTCCCACTCACACAGCAGAGCGGATGCCTCTGCTGGAGTCACGGATGCAACCAACACTGCACTCCCATGGTCTTCAAGTGTGCGCGTGGGAAAAACCCACCCACCGGCCGGCCTATCGTTCAGGGCACATTCCACAAGGCTCACCCTCGCACATGAAGCCTCAAGAGTCCCTCCAGCTGCGACCCTTGCATGTGGGTGTATGAGGGGTCACCTGACAGGACAGGCAGACCAGCTACAGTCCCATCCTCCAGGTCTTTTCCTATCCCCACCCCACCCCCACCCCTACCAGGGGCCTCTCCTTTTTCCCAAGAGCAAGCGTCACACCCTTGGAGCGGGGCAGCAGCAGGCCCCAAGATGGGACTGGGACCCAGTCCCTCAAAGACCCCAGGGGTCGGAAGCTGAGGCTGGTTGTCTGGGAAGAACGCCCCATGGCCTCTGTCTGCACTTTCCGGCTCAAATCTTTCCAAAACATCAAGCATTCCTTTTTCCCCTGGAGCTATTAAGAAACACCCACATGCTCCAATCCTGGGAAAAGGAAACAAGCAGACTAAAATAGCTGGAGTGTGCTCCCACTGCAACTAGAAGACCAGGCCCAAATCCAAGAGCATTGCCCCACACCTCCCCGAACCCATCCCAGCCCAGGTAGCTGGGGTAGGAGGATGTGCTCCTAAGAGGGACATGAGCTGCGTGTCCACCCTGCCCAGAAAGACCTGTGGATGGCATGTGGAAGGAGTCCATCATCAGCAATGTGACTGGGTGGAAGGCTGGAAAAAAAGAGTTCTAGGACATCCCTCCTGGCCCCAGGAGCCAGGCAGACATGATCCCAGCACGGGTGACAGGAAGGCCACAGCTCTGCCCATAGCCCACCTGGGATGGCCACAGAAAAGTAGCATTTGTATCCCCTACCCTGTCCCAGTACTGAACCCTGAAGCAGATTCAGTCATTAGCCAGAACTGAAGTTCCACAAAAGACCACAACCCAAGTAATAGCTGGGTTTGGAGGATGTGGCAGGACTGGCCAACAGCGTGCTTCTGGGCAGGCGGGCGGCCGGGGCGGCGGGGCGGGGGGGGGCACGCACAGGAGGCAGACACGACACAGGGTGGCCTGGGAACGGAGCTAGGAAAAGTCCAACCCACCTCCCCATCCCCCAATTCCCATTTGTGGGGGCACCGCCTCCCTGAACTAAAGCTTGGCCCCACAGACCAGCCCCGTGCCTTGAGCAGCCCACAGCGTCCTGATCTATGGAGAGTGGCCAAGAGAGGTCTATGCACCCCACCCCACCAAGCCCCAATTTCGTGCCTCTGTTTGGTTTCTTTTGGGGATTCATGTCTCTGGGCCCTGTCAGCAGAAATGACCCTTAGTACAAGTAACAAAAATAGGCCCTTTCAGGAATTTCGGCTCCGGTCCAAATGGAAACACAAGAACAAGGAGGGCAAAACAATTAAGCCCCAAAAGACCAAAGGAAATACCTTCAGTGCCTCCCACCCTGCCCTACCCCCACTAACTGGTCACAGAAATTGGGGCTGCCTAGCTCCAGGGACCCAGCTTGAGCAGCTGCTGGAGGAGCTGCCCTGGAAGTGCGTGTGGTTTCCTGTGTGGGATGGCTGCATTCAGTGGTGCAGGGGTGCAAGCCCCTACTTTGGGGCTGACAGTGTCTGAGCCCCAAAGGGCACAACCCCATAGGGTGGAAGCACCCAGTCGACCCACACCAGAGCTCCCCAGTGCACATAGACGAAAAAGGAAAAGTCAGAACTTAGAAGACAAATGGGAGCCTCCCAAGACGAGGTAGGGAGGATGCCTGGAAAGAGGGATGAGCCGGAAGCAGCCCAGCAAGCCACGGGGGCCGAACTGCTGGAGCCTGGGAGCCTGAAGGCCGGCGGCTCGGAGACTGTAAATCTCACCCT
Source organism: Callorhinus ursinus (assembly GCF_003265705.2). Lineage (NCBI taxonomy): Eukaryota > Metazoa > Chordata > Mammalia > Carnivora > Otariidae > Callorhinus > Callorhinus ursinus. The sequence goes on along the minus strand of NW_027397193.1, from coordinate 424,999 downwards.
CCTTCCCGCCCAGACAGCTGTTCCCAGGACTCTCAGATTACTTGTTGCACAATCTTTCCATTTCTTTCAAAGGGGGAACAAAAAGGGAAAAATAACCTCAGCAGTCAAGAGCTGCCGGAGACGCCGTGACAGCTACCCCCACAGCACACGGCAGGACGTGGGTGCAGGGCACTTTGGAGCCCAGGAGAACTCCTTCCTCCAGCAAACACGCCCCAAAGAAGAGCTTGGGGATCAGGGACAAAGGCCACAGATATAGACTCGCAATCAGGACCTGACGGCCGGGTACCACGTCGGGGCAGTCTGCCCTTGGCCAAACTGCACTGTTTTAACAATCAGGTTTCCTGCCAATTCCAACCTCTGGGGTTTTCTTTTGGTCACTCAGATCCTTAGGAGAAAAGGCTGTGAAACCCCTAGTAGGAGCAGCCTGCTAGGAACCGCAGGAGGTGCAAAAGCCCAGAGCAAAAGGCAAACCCGAGAGGTGGCTGGCACCGAAAGTGAGAAGTCAGTAGCCACCAGGAATGCTAATTGAGCCCAAGAATATGGCCATTCATCCTACTGAGTGCAGTGGGCCCTGGCTTGGGGCCAGCCCTTCCTGGCAGGCACGGGGTGTGGCGCCCCCTGCTGGTTGATAGATTAAAAAGCCACGGCGGGGGGAGGGGTGCGGTTTGCTGCTTAGGAGGAAAAGGACAAAAGATGGAGACAGGAGGGCAGCAAACTGCCCACAGCAGTCTCTGCATATACTAGAGCTCAATAAATACAGAATACAGCTTAATCAGTCTCATTTGAGCCCATTGGAAATGAGGTAGTCCACAGAGGAGTCTTGGAGAAGCCCTTAGGCCCATCCCAAGGCAAGCCTCCAACCCACTAGGAAAGTCTGGTACGCTTTACCATAAAAGTGGAGAAGAGTGAGAAGGCCCAGAAGCCCTCCCATCCTCCACTGCCCCAAACAGAGGCAGGCTGAGCCCACACGAGGACCTGTGTGAGCACACGCCTTGGAATGGGATCACCCAGCTGCTGTGAGCAATCCTCACACTTCCTTGGCACAATCAGATCACATTATGTTCATGAACTGATTAAGTGGGGCTTACTGTTTATCTCCAATAAGAATAAAATGCCAGAGAGGGGATAGATCTATAAAAGAAAACACCAGGGGTCTTTGTTGCCCAAACACATTTCCCACTGTGGATACGCGTACCACAGGCTGCCTGGAGGGACAAGCCTAAGGCCCCAGAGCTGGTTCTCCGGTGGTCTGCAGATTGTCTCTGCTCAGCTGATGGAGCTAAACCTGCCTAGGGGCAACCGCGCTCACCCAGACACACATGGCCAGCTCCACCTCACAGTACAGGCTGGTTGCCAGGCTGCTTCTTCTCTAGTCTCTCCTCCTGGCCAGTGGGAGCACCTGCCTGCTCCCTGAGAATAACCAAGAAAGCACACATCTGGAGGAAAAGCTCCTCTCCCTACCACCATGCAGCTCTCAGCATCTCCGCCTGCCCTCATTGGCTCCCACCACCCCCCACACTGAAGCTCCTGCTCAGGTGGGCGGTGGGCTCTGCCAGGGCACCAGGGGGCACACGTGCAGGCCCATGAAACATGGAGAGAGGAACTGTTAGAGGCTGTAGGACACGCTGGTCCAAATGCGTGCACAGTTAGGAGAAGCCAATGCAGCTGTGAGCACGCTGGGGAGAACGGCAATGCCCTGAGCCTGGGTGACAGCAGAGCCGAGAGCAGACTGCTCTACACCTGCAAAAGCACATCACCTGGAACAGCCATCCTGCATGCGACTGTGACATCGGGAAGACCGTTAAGACTGGGCAGGGTCACACTAAGGTCAATGCCACCACCTGGGCCCCAACACCCGAAGTCCTCACCAGCCCCCCCCACCAACCCCCCGGGGATTGTGCAGTGTCAATACCCTCAGCAACTCCTCCTCAGGGTACAGGGTCACCCACTGCCCCACGTAGAGGATTACCATGACAGGCCTCTAAGATGGGAGGGCCCAGAAAGTTCTTAGGATCACCATCTCTGGTCTCTAGCAGCCTGGACACATGACTAAGCCCGACACAGGCAGGAATGCGACGAGACAGGAAGGAAGATGCCTAACCTGTTTCGGAGTCTTCGCTGTCAGAGGAGCTGGACTCGCTGGTACTCTCCGACTCCGAGGATGAGAAGCCCTTCATCTTGGAGGAGCCAGCAATCACATCAACTTTCTCAGCTGTAAGAAAGCAACAGGGACTGAGTCACACAGGGCCCTGACCCAGGAGGCTGCCAGTGGCCATGGGCACACCCCAACAGCCTGCAAGAAGGGCCAGCAGGGAGTCGGTGCCTTGTGAGCCAGAGGGCTGCTGCTAAGAGGCCCTGCCAGTCCCACATTTCCCAGTGGTAAACTGCCAGCCTACTGCACGCACGTCAGCCAAAACTTGGCTTAATACCAGAGTTTCAAAGCCCCTCCGACCCCACAGAATACCCCGTGCTGGGTTCCTCAAAGAGTACAAGAAGGGGCAGGAGGGGATTCCCTAACACTAGGAACTGCTGGGCTGGGGCTCCCTCAGCTACTTCTCGGGCAGTGGGTGAAGGGGATCTAAAGGAGACATGACAGGAGAGACAAAGCAAGACATGAAAGAGCCCCAGGAGTCTCCCAGCACCTCAGCATGTAGACCGAGGGCAGAACGTCACTGTGCAGCGCCCCAGGGAGGGGCCCGAGAACCCTAGGAGGCAGTCCAGGCTGGGCGAGAGGCTATGCATCACATGCTGACGTGGATCCTAAGTCCTACTGGTCTCAAGACTAAAGCTGTGAGCTAAGGCAAGGCATTTCTAACAGGAAAGAGTTGCTTGGCAGACTGTGTGGAGGAGGCCATGTGGAACTAGAGAACAGCAGGCAGCGACAATGCTGACCCACCACCTCTCCTCCTGGCCCCTGCTCCCCACCCCGACTCCTGTTGCAAAGAGGCGGTGGCAGGATGGGGAGTGGCTGGCTTTGGGGGAGGCTCAGCAGCAAGAGTGAGAGCAGCACTGCTTGGAGCAGGGCTGGAGCCGCTGAGGTGCAGGCGGGCCCCAGATGGGTACCAGCCAGGAGGCCGAGAATGGCACCCACAGCCCAGGGTCCAATGCGATGTCACCACCCCCCAGAGGTTTCTTTGCCTAGGACACAGCTTTTACAATTGGAAAAACAGCCTGCACAGGGAGAGAGCCACGTCTGGAATGCAAAGTGAACCGTGGACTGGATGGCCTCCTCCCTCTTGGCTGGGATGGCCAGGACTGAGAACCACCCTGCCCCGGGGCGGGTGGGGGGGGGGGAGGGCACCTTGGGGTTTCCTTTTCTTCCGCAAACAAGAGGTTACATAGCGCTCCAGTTCTCGCAGGGTGGACGGCTTCAGAGTCTCAAAGTCGATCTCGATCTCATCAGGGTTGGAGTTCTTGAGGGAGGGCTCCCGAGACTGGATGATGTGCACCACACGGCCCAGCTTCTCGCCAGGGAGCTTGTTGATGTCCAGGCTGAGTTGCCGCTTCTCCTCATACGACATGGGCTTGCACTTGTCTTCCTCCTCTGACTCATACGCAGGGGGGGGCTTGCTCTTCATGGGCGCTGGCTCCTTCTTGCTATGAAGGGGTGATGCAGACACTGTGAGGAACGGGTGTCCTGGGAAAGCCAGGCACCCATTCCTCCATTTGGGGCTTGGTGGATGGCTTCCACACCCCCACCCAGACAGCCTTCAAGGGAAATGGGGGAGGCTGGAAAGCCCTTATCGGGAGGACCCACTGCAGACAGACTGCAGACTGTGCTCTGCCCTCGCCTTCCACTCCATGCTCCCTGCTACCCCCCCTCCCTTCCCAAACACAGTGGGCACCAAAGCTCCATCCCAGAGGAAAGAGCACAGATGCAGCCTCCCTACCCATCATGGCAGGCAGGGGTCGTCCCCCCCACCCCCACCCCGGGCAGACTGGGGAGGCACAGACCTCACACTGCTGTTGCTGCTGTTATTTTTCTTGGTCTTTTTGGGAGGAAGTTCCTTGGCTTTGCTCTTCTTATTCTCCTCCACTTCCTCTTTCTTTTTGTGCTTTTCCTTTTTCTTTTCTTTTTTGTCTTTCTCCTTTTTCTTTGGTTTGTTCTGCTGGGGCTGGGAGAGGGCTGCAAGCTGCTCGTGCACGGCTTTGAGCTGTGGAGCAGACAGGCAAGACACACACGTCCATCATCCTGGTGTGTGTGTGTGTGGACCCCCAGGCGTCAGGGGGCAGGGGAGGAGGGAAGCACAGGGAGGGGGCTTGGCGCTCAGCCTTGTGACCTGTTGCCTCACCAGATTTTCAAAGTGCCCATGCCCACCCGGGCCACAGACTCCGAGGGTGGCCAGTGCCCTTCTTTGCTAGAGGAGCTGCCCACGCTGGCAGACACCGAGCTCCACAGCCATCCAGGAGGAGGGTCCCTAGGAGGCTGGGTACTAAGGCCCTGATGTCCGGCTTGTAGGACCCCAAGAGAGATGGATATTCTGGCTCAGGCTCCTCCTTCCAGATACTGGAAGGATCTAGAAGCCTCACCTCTGCCCACAGAACAGCCACGTCTCCCCAACAAAACATCCACGTATGTACAATTGACTCCTGGACAATGTAGGTTTGAACTGTGCAAGTCAACTTATACGTAGTTTCCCCCCCCCCCAATCAATACAGTACTATAAGTGTGTCTTCTATTGCTTACGATTTTTTTTTCACTTTATTAACAGCTTACTTTATTGTTAAGAATATAGTACATAATGTGTATAACCTATAAAACATACATTAATTGACTATGTTATAGGCAAGGCTTCTGGTCAAGAGTAGATTACTGGTTAAGTTTTCCGGGGGAGTAGATTTTCAGCTGCACGGGAGGCCAGCACTCTGAAACCCCACACTGCTCAAGGGTCAGCTCTGTGTTTACAAAACACGTGTGCCTGGCACAGGTGGACCAGCAAGAATTCTGCTCCTGCGGAACTCGGAACTGGAACTCCCCATGCCGTGAAGGCCCCTGGAGAGACTGCCCGGTCCGTGGATGCTGGGATGCTGGGGGACTGGGCACGGGGCTGCAGGCACCCTCACCTGCTCCTGGAGCTCTGCCAGCCGCTGGGCTCGCTCCTCTTCAGAGTCATCGGTGGAGCTGTCACTGTCAGAGGAGCTGTCACTGCTGCTGTCGCTGGACGAGGGTGGGGCCACTACTTTGGTGGGGGGTGGCACCGCCGGGGAGGACACGGCCACCACAGGCTCCTCTGGCTCATCTGGCATCTTGGCAAAGCGCATCTCGAACACATCCTGGTGGGGGAGAAGCCATGCCCATGAGGGGTCCCAGGTGCCCAGGCATGTGTGGCAGGGGGCTGCCTGGGCTGGGGCTCAACATCACCACAGCCTCCCTGGCTGCCGGGGTTGACTCAAGAGGAAGCAAGCAGGAGGGTCAAAGAGGGGTGGGCTGATGGTGAACCCCCCCACCCTGCCCACTAAGGCAAGGGGTGGGCGAAGGCCCCTTGCCAGCTCTTCCAACACTCTTCACAAATTCACTTTGAAAAGAAATATGCTCCTGCCACGGCCTGGCACCCACTCCCCAGGAGATACAGCCCAAGTATGTACATGTGACCCAGGTCACAGGAGGCCACTGGCCCACTGAGGATGTCTGCTTAGGAACTGAAGATAGATGGCAGGTCAAGGGAAGGACCCACAAAGAGTGCCCTAAGGCTCTCGTCAGGTCGGTGCTTACGCAGCACTTCCTGAGGGAGCCTTCTGGATGCCAGGGCCAGGCACCAAGAAAGCAGTGAACAGGAGCCTCTGCCCACCTCGGGTTCACACTCCTACAGGAAGTGGGTGCATTCCAGGCAAAGGAAACAGCACGTGCAAAGGCCCAGCCCTGCAGTGAATGTGCCTGGCACAGAGCCCATGGCCAGTGAGGCAACTGAGCCTCTGCTACAATGGGCACATGTCTGCATCTGCCTCCCCACTCCTTAGATCACCTCTGGGGCATATAACTGAGCAAAGCCATGCCACTGGCTGAGGTATCTCCAGGGCATGCCTGGCAAGGTGTGAAAGGTATAGAAGAGTGGCTGCGGAGGGTGTTGAGGACGGGCTGCAGGAGGTAGTAAGTCTTGTGAGGTGCCAGTGACCCAAGCTTATATTAAGCATGGGATCCCTTGACAGGAGACTGAGACCTTCCAACTCTAAGACCCAGGAATCTGATGGAACTCCAAGTGGGGTCACAGAGCTTGGGTACAACAACTCCACCTGGGTACCTGGGCCCACCTGTGCTGCCCCACCAGCCAGCTGGCAGGTCCCTTCCTACCCTGAGGGCTCCAAGGTCATAAATCCAGTGATGACTCAGGACAGAGGACAGCAGTGAAAGGAACAGAGCTAGCTGCCCAGCAGGATATTAGGACCTGCTTTAAGCCTGGAAAAAGTTTGTCAACATGGCATCTCACATAATTCTCGAGAAGGGGCCTTTCCCAAGTGTGAGTGGATACTTCAGAGCAGCACAGCCCAGGAGAGCTGTGGGATCAAGCTGTGTCCAACAAACTAGGGTACACTTGACGGAGCTAGCCCTAGAAACCTCTCCTGCTATCTCTGGAAACACAGCTTCAGGTTTCCCCTCTCCAAGGCAGCTGGGAAAGGTGACCCAGGCAACAGGGTAGGTTCGTCCTCAACTGCAGTGCTGTCTCCTCCCCTCCAGACCACCCAGTTCAGCCTCCTCCAAGGCAGCTCCTCCTCCCAGCAAGGTGAGGACCTAGACCTTGCTGTCTAAATGGTTTTACTACCAGACTAAGTCCTGAAAGGTTAATGCCTTTTTAATTCACCCAGAAATAAATTCTGGAGCAGGTCTGAGGACAATGGAGAAGACACACACAAGGGATGAGCAGAGACTGTCACCACCCAGGCTGCCAAGGAGACAGGGGCTCACACCAGAGCAGGGGCCCTACAGTGCCCTAGATACAGGCAGGCCTGGGTCCCCAACAGACCTACATGAACATCCACGAAAAGCCAGGCCTGCTGCCCAGAGGCAGAGGGCAGGTTAGAGGAGTGTGCCTGACGTGTCTGGATCCCACCAAGGGAGGAGGGTGGCAGGCACAGCCAAGTACTCAGTGTTGCTGAGAGGTGAGCCTTTACCAGGTGGCAGCTGCCTCGTGCCACTTATCTGCGCACCCAGCCTCTCTTCCTGCCAGCTGCCAGACAGCACTACCCTTGCCACAAGGACATCCCTACTCCTCCCCAACAGGCTGTGGCTATTGTGGAAATGGGGGGGCGGGGCAGGACTCACCCTGAGGCCTCTTTCCACTCCCAGGGTACTCTACAGCCCTGCCATCCCAAGACCATAAACAGCGAAGAACGCAAGATAGGAGGCCAAGTGGGCTGGCTGGGAAAGCACCGCAGGGCCTGCAAGCTGGGGCTTCTGGCTTCCTGGCCATGCCCAGCTGCAAGACCTGTCCTCCCATCTGCTCTGGCCCCAGTGGGGGACATCCTGGGAAATGTACTTGGGCCTGAGTGCCAGTGAGCCAGAGGCTACTGCAGAAAAACCTTCCCAAGTGGCTGAGACAGGCTGGCACCTGCTGGGGCCTGTTGTATGGTAATAGTTGTAAAGTGCTGTAAGTGTTAAGGTGGAAACAGAAAGGGGGTGGTAGAGAGCCTGTGGGAAAGCTGAAAGCTAAGGATGAGTGGGAGACAGGATGCCAAGAACTACAGATATCCAGCAAGGATGGCTCTAAGGAGAGAAAGGTGTGACTCATGAATCCAGGTGCTCATTCGGGTGGCCAGGTGGAGAATGGGTAGAAAGGGTGTGGGGCCAGGCAAGAGGATGGCCAAATCAAATGAGATGCACCTACGTTGAAGGTCTTGTGAGGGAGGACAGTGATGGTGAGGAACAGTGAATACCAACAACCAGCATTCTCTAGGGGAACAGGGGCTCAGCCTCCCACACTAGGACTGGCAGTATCTCTAGGTGGACCCAGCTCTTCCACCTATGCCATCACCTCCACCCACATTGCGACTCTAAGCATCAATCAGCAAAGCACATTGGTTTCAGAGCATGCGTCTCCTCCTGCTAGAATGTTCACTGGGTCACCTACTTTGGGCTACATCAGATTCATGGGGAAGCACACCCCCCACCCCCTCTAATTAAAGCAGCTGCTGGAGTGCCGAAAAGTCAAGCATGGCCAAGTATGGATATGGCTGTGGGGCGTGGCCATACCTGGGCATACCAGGGCCCAGAGGATGGGGGTGGTGGTGGGGAACAGAATGCAGGCAGTGGCAGGCCACTAGGTGCCAGGTGCTGGAGATGCAGCCATGAGTGGACACACAGACACACATTTACACACACCTCAAAAGCCTCCTGCCTCTGGGATCTAATGCAGGATATCCCAATGCAATTTTCATTTTTCCTTGCTGTAAAAATAATTGCATACCACCTTGAATTTGCACTTTTTCTTGAAAAAGAACTCTGGTAATCTACATGGGTACCAAATTTCCTAAATGACTCCTCACTTCATGACACAGTACAGGACAGTACCACCAGCAGCCCTGGGCCTACCAGGTAGGCTGGCAGGCCTTAGCCCAAGCCACCCTTGGGCTGAGGAAACCCTGAGCCCAGACACTCCTGGCTGTCTTTGTGACCGTGGCTGCCAGGTGGTGGATGTGAGTTTTCTAAATGCCTAGACTTCAGAGACTAGAAGAGGAAAACACAGTGGATCCTTTTTCATATAACTTTTCAGGTAAATCCCAGTCCTTGGGCACAGTCTACTTAAGAGGAGGCAGATCTAATACCTTCTAAAAAGGCAAACAAGGACTGGAACTTTGTTGCTCCTCCCTCATTCTGAACAATCTAGCCATGCTCATCCAGGAAAGCTGAGAGAGGAAGAGGAAAAAGCCTGAAATGCCACAAACACAGCAACCACCTTCCAGACAAGAAGCCCTTCACGTTGACTCTGCACTTGCAGCAGATACCTCCACCTGCCTCGTGGCAATGGAGAAGTGACATTATTTTCAGTAACACTGCAACCCACCCTGAGGGGGGCAAAGCAGGCTGGGGGCAGAGGCAGCCCTGTGCCAAATGGCTCACCCAGGCACTGCCCCTGCCTGAAATGGACCCTCTTTCAGGGCAAGGACCTCACCTAGTCCAGCCTGGATCTGAACAAAAATGTTTAGAAAGAGGCTACTGTGTGGAAAATAGCTCAGTGCTCTTCCTATGGGGTAAACCCCATGTTTGGGCCATGTTCATGCCGCTCACAGGAGAAAAATGAAGAAAAACCAAAACACTTAGGCACAGAAATGAGAGAATGTTAGACTATATTAGAGGATTCTTTCTCTTTTCCCTTCTTTTTACAGTAAAGTAGCTCAGAATAGCAATCTTGGTGCTGACAGAGAACTGGTTCTGGTTTAGCTGTTTGCAGGAGGGTAAGTAAAGGATATGTGTATCAATTTGGGTAAAAGTACCCCCCTTTCCCCAGTTCGCACAGGAGGAGGTTGAAAACACAGATCAGAGGGCACCACGGCCACCTGGTGGTCATGTATGAGAATTGCCATAAAATTATAAAGTGAGCTCCTTTAAGGATGAGAAACGCAGAAGCACAACAGTGAAAGGGCAGCTTTGTGAAGAAATCAGAGAGCACCAAATTAAGAGCCACCCCCCCCCTGGAAAAAAAAAAGCCTCAGCAAAAATAAGACCAAAAAAACAGGCAGTAGAAACTGTGAGAATGTTGGAGGCTGAGTGTGTCATTTAAATAACAACAGCCAGGTTCATATTAGTAGTAAGTTTTTTTTATCTACCCTAAGAGCTTCAGGACACATCCTTTGAACCAAAGGCGGCCCAAGACCCAAGTGAAGAACAGGAGAGTCCGCGCTTTGGCTCCAGCGTGAGGAGGTAGGACGGAACTCTGATAGCGGGTCTGGGACAACAAGTGGAGCTAACAGAACTAGGAGACAGGTGAGCAACAGGACTCCGGCGGCCTCTGAGCAGAACAGGCCCACAGACTGCCGAAGGCAAGTCCCCACTTCCGCTCTGGAAGCACTCCACAGATGGCTAGGAAAGCCAGGTGTGAGGAACCACCTCCCCATCCCACCCCGCACCCAGCCACCAGGTGGGAGTGGGACAGGAGACGTGCAAGCTGGCACTGGGCTCCAACCAGACTGCCTGTCCCTTGTGATGACAGGTGACCCAGCCCAGGGCCTGCTCTGAGAGCAAAAGCAACCCAGTGTCTTGGGGGGAAAAGGCCAGGAATGTTTATATGTGTAATTCTAAAAAAAAAAAAAAAAAAAAAAACAGATTATAAAAGTATTAAATATAGACTTTATTCTCCGTATTTTTAAGTTTTTTGTTGTTGTTGTTTTGTTTTTTTCAAATCTCTACACCCAATGAAGGGCTTAAACTCATGACCCTAAGATCAAGAGTGGCAGGCTTCACCGACTGAGCCAGCCAGGTGCCCCAATTCTCCATAATTTTTAACCCCTAATCTTTTTTTTTTTTTAAGATTTTATTTATTTATTTGACAGAGAGACACAGCGAGAGAGGGAACACAAGCAGGGGGAGTGGGAGAGGGAGAAGCAGGCTTCCCGCGGAGCAGGGAGTCCGATGCAGGGCTCATGGGATCATGACCTGAGCCGAAGGCAGACGCTTAATGACTGAGCCACCCAGGCGCCCCAACCCCTAATCTTTCTACCCAAAGATAACCACTATTGAAATTTGGGTACATTTTTCCTTTTTTAAATAAAGCAAAGTGAAGTTAGTTCATATATTATGTGGTCACCTGCCCCCCTCCCTCCCCACCCACACTTGCTTGACAGTGTGCACTGCCCAGGATCAACCTGAAGGGGCCATAATCCCCAACGGAGTCCCTGAGGGAGATGTGGCCTCACAGAATGCCTAGAAGCAACTACCCAGAAGCTAGAAGGCAAAAGATTTCAAGGCTCTGGTGAAGAAATGCCCACAGGCAAACAGTTACTTCAGCTCACAACTGTGTCAAAGTGTCTGCTTTACAAGAGTGTCATCCACCAACGTGAGACAGGTCTGTTTTGGAGAACAGATTGGGCCATCCACAGCACATGCACTCTTCCTGGCCAATGGCAACCAAATGCAGTTACTGGGCAGGGGGTTTTCAGTGGGATACCCCAGAATAAAACCCCAAATACCCAAGACCCAAACTAACCACCCTGCTTTAATTATAATGAAATAATCTCAATGTAAAATGGCACGTTATCCTGACTTGAGCCCATCTTCAAAACAACACAGCATCATACCCAAGAGGCCTGGCCCACCCAGGACCCCAGCCTGCCTACCACAGATGTTGTGCTCAGAGCTTCCCCAGAACCTCACCTGGAGCTTGCGGGCCATGGCCACCACCTCATGGTCAGGAGGGTTGTACTTGTAGCAGTTGGAGAACATCAATCGGACATCAGCACCAAATTCCTGAGCATCACGGTACTCACGGGCCTCCAGTTTAGACTGAAAAGACAAGACAGGTCCTTGTTGGTTATGTCTGCCCCTGCTCTAATGGTGATGTGACAGCCAGGAGGGCTGCCTGTAGGAGCAAGCTGGCTTCTCAGTGGAACAGAGGAGAGGTCATCATCACCTTAGTTCTTCTCAAGAACTTGTCAAGTGGACGAGGAGACACTCAAAAGCAAGCCTCAGGGCCGGGAAATGCCCTGCTACCATGCCAAACCCACCCACTCTGGTCATTGTGATGGGCTATGGGGCAAGAGGACACAGAATAAATAGAGGCAGAGCTTAAGCCAGACTATAAGGAGAGGGATGGGACCAGTTCTGACCTGACATACACTTGTCTTGGTGACACAGGGCAAAAGACACTGGTCAAAAGGAACACAAGTGGGGGCCTCTGGGTGGTGCAGTTGGTTAAGCCTCCGACTCTTGGTTTCACCATAGGTCATGAGATCAAGCCCCAAGTTGGGCTCCATGCTCAGGGAGAAAGCTACTAAAGTTTCCTTCTCCCCCTCTCTCCCCTCTCCTTCTGACCCTCCCCACACTTGCTCACGTGCTCTCTCTAAAATGAATAAATCTTAAAAAAAAAAGGGGGGGTACACAAGCACTTTCCCATGTCTGGGCAGGCTTACTCCACTCCCAAACAAAAATGCAACACAGCTTAAAATAAACAATCGAAAGGCCTCAAAATACTACAATGAAAATGCCAGTACTGTGTGCCTCCTTAGAGGTGACATCAAGGCCCTCTGCATGACAGAGCCTAGCAAAGTCACCAACCTTCAACCAGTCCTGGAGCATCTACTGTGCAAGGTGCCTACGGGCAGTGCGGCCCAAGACCACAGAGGGCTTGTCCCTAGATGAGGGGGCAGCAGTGCTGAGAAGAAAATGCCCAAGCACGTGGTCTTGGAGGTTGTCCCCACAATTCCCAGCAGGGGGCGCTGGGCTTCTTTGAGCTGGTGAGAAAAGAAGCTACTAGGGCACAGTTCACCAGAGCCCAAGGCCTGGGCTCCCTCTCCTCTTGGACTAGCCTAGGAGGTTCTGACCTTCTTTGTCCCAGGAAGCCCCAGCCCCAGCTCTGGGGAGGGGGCATCTGCTCACCTTGATTGTGCTCATGTCCATGGGGTGCTTGATGATGTCACAGTAGTCGTGCAGACCCAGCGCCTCCACATCCACGGGCTTGTAGAATGGCCAGGCATAGGCTGCGTGCTTCTTGGCAAACATCTCCTTGAGGATACCACTGCAGCACTTCAGCTGCTCCGAGACCTTGCTGCTCTTATCTGGCACTGGGTGCTGCTGTGAGTCGGGCACATCCTTTTTGGGGGGCTTCACAGGCCGGCTACTCTCCCGCCGGGGGCCCAGCTTGGTGGTCTTAGGCTCCGGGGGTAGTGATGGTGGTTCATGAATGGGGTCGATGGTGGTGGGGGTGGTGGTATCCGCTTTCCTCTTAACTCCCTTCTTTGTCTGCCGAGAGCACACGTGCAACAAGCGCGGTCAGAGGTGGCGGCTGGCACAGCTGGCCCCCAGGTCACTCCTGAAGCTAGGTCCTTTCTAGGGTTCCAACATTCTCAGGGAATGGGGCTCAAATGTAACTCCACGTGTGAAGACCGAGGAAAGGAAAGACCCTGTCCCACCATCTGCTCTGCAGCTGGGACAGGACCCCCGCCCGTGGCAGGAGGAAGCACACACCCGAGTGCAGAAATCTGCTCAGGAGCTCAAAGAAACCTCCAGAAGCAGCTTCCTACTTAATGCCAGGGAAGTCGCTCAGAGCCAAGCCTCATCACACCGGCCCCCCACAGGAGGCATGTTTTAGAAACTATTTAGGCAGCATCTGCAAATACGCACAATCTACATGAGAAATACGGGAGAGGTCAGCAAGCCCCTGGGAAGTGGGTCTCAACTATGGAATCTGTGGGCCAGCAGGGCAGCAGGTTCTAGGCCATGAAATAAACACTGCACAATCCCCCTGGAAAATACCCACAGGTGCCTCAAGAGCCAGGCCAGGCTCTGCATGAAGCATTGGCAGGGACAAGTGACTGTCTCCTGCCAGCCTCATTGCTACAGAGCAGAAGATGAGAGAGGGTGCTAGCTGAGGTGGTAGGAGCCCGCCAGCGGCTGGGCTGGGCCACACACACGCACAAGATGCTCACCTTCACAGGCTGTGGGGTGGCCGCGATGATGGGCGGGTGGCTCTGCACAGGCTGGGGGTTTGGCGCGGGTGGGGGTGGTGGTTGCGGGGGCACCGGTGGGGGTGTCTGCAGTGGCTGGGGAGGCACCACTGTCATGACGGGGGTCTGGACGATGAGGTCTGGGGTGACCGCGGGGAAGGGGTGAGGTGTGGTCTGCACGGGCGGAGGGTTCTGCTGGGGGGTCTGGGTCTGCGGAGGAGTCGATGCCTGCGTTGTGTTTGGTACCGTAGAGACGCCAGGTTTTGCCGTCCCTATCAATCATAAAAGGGACAGGTGGTTAGATGCCGAGCCCGACACATGCTGGCTGACCTTATGGGGACGCTGTCACATGTGGTGAGCACACATCTGCGTGGGCATGGCACACACTGTCACGGTAACTATTCGCCTTAGAGACAGAACAACCCGAACACCCCAGACCTTGGCCAAATTGGGCCACCTGCCCTCGGGTTCTCTGAGAGCAGCGGCACACTGCATTCCACACCTCCTGAGGCGTCCTGGCTTCAAGTCCCAAATTGGGCACAAAGATGCCTTCATGAGAACGGAGGCCTGGGCCAAAGGAGCAGGAAACACACGCTGAGAGTTAGCACCAGGACGGTAGCTGGAGTGGAAAAATGTTCCCTTGGCACTTTTGGACAGAGCTGTCCTCATTCCCAGAAGCTCTGCCTTCTGAGTAAGCAATTCTGGCAGGGGGCCGGCATCGGCAGCCCTGGCCAAGGTTTCTGGAAATTGGCAAGCTTCCACCTCCCTGAGCCACAGGAGGAGGCTGGACGGCTGCTGCCCTTTGTGACCAGCTCAGACTGCCTCCTTGCAGCTGTGCGGGTGAGCCCAAACACACAACGCCCTGCGCATCTGTCCCACGTGCAGACCAAACTCCTGGTCCCAGGGCTCCTGGATGTTAAGGATATAGGACACTTCTTGGCAGGGTCCATGGCTAAGGGGTGATCATCAGGACTACCTCTCCTTGGCTACCCCTCAGCACTGCCTGGGATCCAGCCAACCCCCTTTGCTCCCGTGAAGCCACCACTTCTGAGCAGGGTGGGAAGCTAGGTGAAAACCCTCTCTGTAGAGAAGCGAACAACTCACAGCATGGGCCACCTCAGCACAGAGCTGAGGATGGCAAGATGCAGAAGGCAGCTGTTAGAGCTTTTCCTAGACAGAAACATTTCACTGTTTCCCCTCCCTCCCCACCAGCTGGCCTTTGGAATCCTGTGTCAGGCTAAGAGACAGGGGCAAGGAGTGGAGGGCTTCACTTTGACTTCAGCAGCATCATAAAGCAGGCCTAGCTCCGACATAAGCATCTTAAGATAATTCGAATAACCAACCTTGAGGTTCCAGGATAGGGATTATTAGTTAAAACTGCCCTTGGCTGGGTCAATTTCTTCTCTGTAAACGGGGTGAAGAATTCACATAACTTAAAAATGCTTTGAAAAACTTACTTTCTTTTTAACCAAAGTCCATTACAAAAGGCAGCGCCCAATTATTTCTGCTTTGTGGGCGGTCACCCAGTCATGTGTCCCTCTGGGGCACATCCACCACTGAACCTGCCTACCCCCCCGACCCCTGGTGCTCCAGTGAACCAGGAGAAGGGGAGCAAAGACCGGGGAGAAGGAAAGCCAGTGTCCTTGCTGTTTCAGCGTGAGGCCAACATGGCTGGGCACACTGGAGGTAACCTACCTGCTTCCTTCCTCCCACGTCCTCTTCCTTTTGCCTGGACTATCATGATCTCGGTTTCTTCAGTGGGCAGTTCATTGATTTTCTGCAAGAAGAGCTTCTCCAGAGCTTCTGCCATTAAGACTATGTCATCTCCAGGCTGGAAAAGGAGACACAGGGGTGAGGGTCAGAAAGCCCTCACCACCTCTCCAGACGGAGCAAGAGCTCCCCACCCTGCGCCACCCACTCCCTGCTCCAAAGCATCAAGGATCATAGTCAGGGTCCTTCCTGATCTGAGCCCTAAAGGGCCACAACAGTTATACCACCAGATACCACCAAGGCTCATGTGCCTGAACCAGCACCCGTCCGCCTGCACCTCCCTCTCATCTTTTAAGCTCTGGCCTGAGAAGCCATCCTAATGCCTTAAGTATCTAACAAGCCCTGCCAATCACTGACAGAAGCCTTCCTTTGACACAATTCAACTTCACTACAAATACTTGAATTACACAGGATTTCTTGCCACAGATACCGTAGCAGGGCTCTGATAATGCTCCCCAGTGTACCCTCAAGGCAGCGCATCGGGGCTTGGGGCAATGCCTATCTTGAACTGCATTATGGGTCCCCACTCTGTTGCCTCATCTACGACATGCTGTTCCCACTCAGCTCTAACCCGAGAACCTTATCTGTGCACATGTCACTTAAACCTAGCGGTGGGAGCTAAGACTTTAAAAAAACACAGTAAACTTCAAGAAACTCACCTACCCATCTCTTCTGGGCAATTTTACCCACTACACCAGCAGAGGCCAAAAGCTGAGTTCTGTATAGGGTCTCCCTCCAGAGCCGTTCTATATGAAAGGGTTGGTTTTAATCACATCTGTGGTCTGAACTGTAAACAAATGATCTGGCTTCATGGCACAGCCGAGCCGAAAGGTTTGGCTAATGGGGTTAGGAAGTGACCTTCAGGTCTACATGTGAGTTCAGGGGACATTCAATTCTGTGGCCACAAGTTGTCAATGGTCATGTCCACAGGTCCAGATGCAGTGGGCCCCATCACACCCTCTCTTACATTGAGGTTTCTGTTTGAGCAAACCTTTGCACAACTACATTTTAGTAGGTTCCTTCCTGACCATTTACATCACCCAAATGGACTTTTTAATGAGTCGTCACTGTCCTCCTCACACCTTCTCTAGACATGCTCAAGAACCAAAATCCCAAGGGCACTGGAAGCACATGCTTCAAGCTAACAAGGACGGCTTGGAAGTCAAACAAGGCCAGCACCCTCCTCCCCGAAAAAGAAACACCCAGTCACAGGCAAAACCATGGGTCCCATTATTTCTGCCTCCAAATGGTCTCCTCCCATTAGACTAATCCCACCTGCTACCAAGAGCACCTGCCCACAGACTCGATATGCCAGCCTCCTCCTCCACCCCTCCCCTCCCTGCAGGGCAGCTGGACATCTGCCACCACCATCTCACCTTGTTGTAGATGTAACAATTTGTAAACATAGTGTTGAAGTCCTGGATACATTCCTGAGCATTCCAGTAATAGTTGTTTTCCAAGCGCTTCTTTATTGTTCCCATATCCATAGGTGTTTTAATGATTTTATAGTAATCCTAGAGAGCAAAGAGAGCAAAAGGCCAGTGTCACCTCCCCGGCCATGCAGCACTCATGGTGGGCCTGTGGATCTTATTCCAGGAGCACAGATGAGAGCCAGAGCACGGACTGAAGCTCTTCTATGGTCTCAGCAAGCAATCTCAGGGGGAACCCCAAGATAAAGTGAATCAGGGAATAATTCTTAAATGTGGGGTGGCAATCTGGAGGGAAAATGTCCAAGTCTGTCAACTGCCTGGTCTGGGAACAGATCTAGGTTTTCTATTTTTTGTTGTTGTTGGTGGTGGTGGTGGTGATGTTAAAATCCTTTACTTTTTAATAATGGGGAAAACATATAGCCTTCTTAAAAGTACTTATCTATAAAACAACCCATGACAAGTTCTACTTTTCCTCTACCATTTGAAATATTACCGGTCCATAAGATGCAACATCCGATGGAGCCAGCATTAAAGCCCAGCTGGAACAACTGGACTCCCTGCTTCCGGGCACACTGAAGAACCAAGTTCATCGCACTTCCATTTCTTTTACTAGCACACAGTCTTCCTAAGGATCCATTAGTAGTACCTGGATATAGTTGAACAACTAACCAGGTTTATGAGGAATCTGGACAACCTGTACAATCCTCAGTTTAAAAAAAAATCCAAAGACCCCACTTCTCAAAGCTTCAGATCTTACTCCACAAGTGCCAAACAGAAGGGGCCAAACGGCAGGTGTAGATGTCCTAAAGCCCTTCAAACCAGACTCTACTATTGTCAGCTTTTCTGTAAATCTAAACCTATCCTAAAACTTCCATGGTCATAATGGAAAGCGTGCGTGCACACAAACATAAAAATAAATGTTTAAGAACCACGGGAGGTGTCTTGGGGCAGAACAGGCAACACACCAGGTTTCTAGGTAGAAGGATCAAACAGAGCCAAGGCAGGGGGACCTGTGTCATGTGGCCCACGCCAAGGTCCGCAATCTCAGAGGCTCCCATAATTGGGCATTAGTGGGGTATCAGAACCAAGTCCAAGTAGGAACCGATGGCAGAAAGACAGGCCTATCCTTTAGCAAGTGCCAAGGTCCTGCCTGGAAATGGTGGACAGTACTGAAAAGGTGAGCACAGGGTGTGAGGTTTTAGGTTGCTCGGACACCCTCGAGAAAGGATCAACAACAAGCTTACACATAAGGAGTAGCAGAGATGATGTCTCTGACTGGACGAGGGCTGCACGTGCCTCGATACCCTGGCCAGGAGCCACGAGCACAGACTGCACCAGACTTTCTATGCCATACTATGCTATGGCTCTGACCACCTTTCCCAAGAGAACCACCAAGGCCAAATACATGTGTCCCAGTGGAAACATACTTTATTCTATGGCCGACAATGGCATCAAGTGCTTGAATTGCCCATGGCCTGTCAAGTGGCTCAAGGGCAAACAGGACAGTGGTTGAGGGCAAAGCATGCTGACAAGGGGGCAGTGGGCTTAGGGGCATAACAATCCAACTATACACATTTACTGAACAAAAGAGGCAGGCATTCTAGTGAGAAGTCCAGCAGGGATCAGAGGCCAAAACGCAGGTCAAGATTCCTGGAAGGTGTCAGAAAAGAGAAAAAGAAGGAACCCTTCTTTTGGTGGCTGTATTAACCTTTCCCCAAGGAGGGGGAGAGGTCCCCGGAAAACCGGGCTTTAAGCATGACATGGCTCCCTGTTGGCCGGCCCTGCCCTGCTTCTCTGGGCCAGCCCCTTGCTCTCCCACCTCCCTAAAGATACCAGATCAGTGGCACCTTCCAATGGCCCCTTCTTCCTAGTCAGAGCTGCTGAGGGTGATGTCCAACAGTTACAGAGACCGGGATTCACCGTGATCCCTGGGGAGCCTGGCCTCCACTTCACAGTGAATGACCTCAAACTCCCCAACCACTGGGCCTTACAGACCACCCATACCCATGTCTGTCCCGCTAGCTAGGATGCTGCCTCCTTGGGGTCTCAGGTCCCCCAGTGCCCCCCTTTTCCTCTGTCTTCACCCTCTCAGCCCTCTGTGTCTTCCTGTGACAAACCAACCCCTCCTCCACTCTGGCCCTGCCGCGCTTCCCTTCAAAGCCAAATTTCCTGAAATGATGGCTTCGCATCCTCACCTTCTCATTCACACCGTCGGGTTTCTACTTCTGCGTCACATCTTCCTAAGGTCACCAATGCCCTCCTAAAGGCCAATAGGAGGGTCAGGTCGGAATCCTCATCTCTTTGACCTCCCTAGTAGCCTCTGATATGGGAACTGGGGGGGGGGGGGGGGGGGGCGGTGGTGCTCTCTGTTGGTGCTTCCCCTGGCTCTTCTGTAGGCCTCCCACTGTCCTCTGGTGCTGTCAAAGCCTCAGCTCCGCTGGATTCCGCCCACCCCTCCAGCTCCTTCTGTCCCCATTCTTTGCGTTTGCTGTGGGAAGGTCACCCTCACCTGTGGACCCTGCATGGCTTGGCCCAGCCCAAGGTTATGCTGTAGCAACCTCTCCCAAGAACCTCCCCTCCCAGGGACAGGTTATCTGCCTCTACTCCTTCTTGTGGTCAACAGCAAGAGTAGCCTCTGAAGCCCAGATCTGGTAAGGGCGCTCTTTTGCCTCCAACCCCTTTCTTGGCCAATTCACGATCTAGACCTGCAGTGTCTCCTCCTGACTAGCTCTTCCCAAATGCATATGACACCTATTCAGCAGAGATAACTGGACAGCTGCCACAGACTCAGTGGCTTTCCAGACAGGAGGATCACACTACTGTATCCATCTTTCTTGAAACTGGATGCCTGGCAGAGGCTGAGGTTCCTACACTGGTGCAGTTCTAACACTCACAGACCCCTGCCTGGGTCTATGGCAATAATCACCTAATTCTTCATCTGGGGGTATGTGGGACTTAGTAAGAAACAGCAGGGGTTACTTTTTTTTTTTTTTTTTTAAGATTTATTTATTTGACAGAGCAAGCTAGAGCACGTGTTTGCACAAGCAGGGGGAGCAGCAGGCAGAGGGAGAAGCAGGCTCCCCACTGAGCAGGGAGCCGTATGTGGGGCTCCATCCTAGGACCCTGGGGTCATGACCCAAGCCTAAGGCAGACGCTTGACCGACTGAGCCACCCAGGCGCCCCAGCAGGGGTTAACTTAAAGATAATCAGTCCTTGATGTTTTGAAGAAAAGAAAAAAAAAAGCATTATCCTGTTTCTTCCCTGAGATACAAATTCATTTCCAGAACCATTTGCTAGGGACATGGGCAAAAGGAAAACTCTCTAGGGGAAGAGAAGAGGAGGGGTACAAAAGAACAAGAGCAAGTGCACTGAGGCTATGACACAGTAGGTGGAGGGCACACGCAGAGGTCGCTGAGGGCACAGCTGCACCCACACCTCCACTCTCCAACCAGACCCCCTGCATGTGCTTGCTCCCTGGGAGCTATTCCGCTACCTTTTCCCGCCCTGTGCTCTGGATGATGACGATGACGATGATGATGCCGGTACCAGAGGAGATACTGCAGCAAACCAGTACCCCCCTCCACAGTGTGACTAACCACGTCCACTTATCCTGGGCTGGCCAACCATGTCTGAGAAGTAGGAGGCCTGGGCCACTGATTGCTCCCACTTCAGCTCCCCTATGGAATCAGAAGGAAAGCTGCAAACACTCCTTCACCCCTATTTCAACCTCTCTACACAGTATCTCCTGGATCCTAACATCTAAGAGCCAGTTACTGTGTGAGTCAGCATGTTCTCTTCCCCTTTCCTATTTCCAACCATCAGGACAAGTAAAACCACTCACTCAAGGGCCTCATGAGTATTGGGATTTCAGAGCTGGGCCCCAAAGGTATCTCTGCCCCTGCCACCCTCTGGCCCCGACCTTGAGCCCGCCCTCACCGGTACCAACATGGAAAGAGACCTGGAGGACAGCAGCCCTGGGCCCTGCCCAAGTTACTCACAGGGAGGTTTAGCTTGACGGCGTCCACAGGCTGCTGGAAAGGCCACGCAAACTGGTGTTTCCATAGTGTCTTGAGCACCACTTTGAGCAGATATTGCAGTTGGTTCGTCTGCCTCTTGGGCTTGTTGGGGTTGGAGGTCTCTGGGGGCGGGGGGTTGGTGCTGGCTGCGTTGGCTTGCTGGGGTTGGGCCTGGGCCTGCGTTGTAGACATTTGGGTAGTTTCTAGTCCATCCCCCATTACTGGCAGATTTCTCAATCTCGTCCCAGGGCCGCTCTCCGCAGACATGCTACTGATCCCATCACATTCTTCACTGGGCACTCTACATGGGAAGAGAAAAGCCAGCATCAGCAACCAGGCAGCAGATGGGCACCACTCAGAGAAACAAGCGGCTGTGGCCTCCAAGGGCTGAGCTCCTCTGGTGCAAAGTGGTCAGGTTGACCAGAGAGCCACTCCACGCACTAAAAGGGCCCTGGTGTCTGCTCTCCTCAAAGATGTATCCTACAGCAGGGAAGACGGATCAAGCACCAATGGCGAGGGGCATGAGGGACACAGGGCTCAGAGAGAAGAGCTGACCAGGAGCAGGCAAGGGCTGTGGACACGACTGAATCCACGCAGAAAGGGGCAGAATAAGCAACCAACCAGATTTTCATGACATCTGAGAGTTTTTAAGGGACACTGCCTGTGTGGGAGAGAGGAGGATTTGCAAGCCCCCAAATATGTACTTTACATTAAAATTCTTTGCACCTGTGGCTCATGAAACACTGAGCCAAGTCAGTTAATTGTTTGGTGATTGGGGACAGGAAGGGAGAGTGGTCCACATAGTCCACTGCTGAGCACTCAGGGTAAAGCCTCACACTCACTGAGAACACTTCCCGTGGTAACTGAAAATAATGTATGTTTGCTGATTCAAGAAATCCTACAGAATAACTGCTGATAACCTAAAAATGAATCCATACTCAACCTACCACCTTATTAACCTTTTCAAAGTTTTCAAAGCTTATTTAGAGAGATATAAAAAGGGCACCTCTTGTGACCTGCACAGGGGGTGCAAGACCCCCAGCTCAATGCCTGTATGAGCACCCCCTCCTGTGCACTCCCCTCACCTGAATGACCCCTGCTCTGGGCCATGCCAACAACACAAATCCTGCCACGAGCATTCTTGCAATAGCAACTCTGCACCTGGTCCAGTTATTCTAACAAAACCACAGATCCCGGGGACATGTTGTTACTGCCAAACTGCCCTCCAGAAACACACTAACCCACCCCTTACTTGCAACGCTGAGAGTTCCCACACTCTATTAATGAGAAGAAACATCTGTTCAAACATGTACTATTTGGCCTTCTTTCTGTGTTACCGTGTTCCTGACACTTTTCTACTGGCAAGAAAAAGGAAGGATCACCTTTAAACCCAGTCCCCATAATAAGACAGACTTTGTAATCTAGGAGCTGCCTGAATCTAATGAGCATCTCCAGTAATAAACCTAGGAGTTCAGTGGGGGTAAAAAAAAACCTCTCTGGCTGAGGAAGTCAGGCAAGGGCTGAGGGAAGAGGGCAGATTTTACAACCACCCTCTGGCAGGCAGAGCGATGAAGAAAGGACAGGACAAGCTGTGTGGCTGTCGCGGCCTTCCTTCCGGAACACACCACGGAACACACCACGTACCAGGCACTCTGGCTGCTGAAGAATTCCTTTATAATTCAATCCAAGTGTGATTTTAAACCAAAGTCCCCACAAAGGTTTTTGTAAATGCAGCTCTGGCAAGTTACCAAATTTGAAAAGCTCCAGGGGAAAGCTTGCTGTATAAATGCAACTCAGTGCTGAGTCTGTCCCGGGGGGCTGTGGAGAGCGGGGACTCCTGGCCTGAGGCTGACCGCCCCCCTCCCCACACGTCCTAGTTGCAGCTTGAGCCCAAGAACTGACAAAACTGACCTGGTCAAGGAGACAGCATTCCTTCCAGGGTACTCTGGCTGACCGTAGGCCTAGCTGTCAACTAGCTAGTGACCACGTGGAGAGGACACTGCTCCCAGGAGAAGGCTGCTGCAGAGAGGAGACCCAGGTGGGGACAGCCCAAAGCCACCACAGAATCTTAGACTGCTCCATGTTTGCTTTAAGAGGGGAAGACTGTTCTTTATCCTTTTTCACCAAACAAGTAAGAGATCTATGAGTGCCTCCTGCCTTTTCACAAATGGGATGACAATCACTCAAAACCCAAAACTGATTAATTCACTAATCATTGAGCTCACAGGAGGGATGACACTGTGAAGAGAAACACTAGTGCTACTATCCAAGGCACTGGAGGGCGGGTATGTTACAGCAGTGCAACTTAGAGGAGTCTAGATGTGGCCTTTAGCATCCAATGCTAAACTTAAGTATTTAATGAGGCCCAACTGTGTCCAAGACACCAGGTATTTATAGTCTGTGCCCTCTCAGGGTCCTCCTGAGACTTGAGAAGGGGAGGGAAGCTCCTATGGCAACCTCTAAGATGGGTGTGCTCTACTGGGAGAACACCAGCCCAGGAAGAACACTTACAGGAAGGGAGAGTAGGGGTGAAGCCATTTCTTGGTGCCTCTCGCATGCTGCTGAAGATGGGGAAGGAGCACCAAGAGCTGAAACCAGTCATTTGGCATCAGAGCCTAAGGGGGGACTGGAGGTGGGGAACTGGGCAGCAGCCTGCAGAGCACCTCACAAGACAAGAGCAGTGCTCCAGGAGTTCAGGACCACAGAGGGGCATTTCCCCAAATCAACTTCATTTGAAGATGGGAACAGTGAGGATATCGTGCACTACAACAGTTTCCAAAGGCAGATGTGACTGGATAGGCCTCCTCCAGGCTTTGGTGACATAAGACACTTCCCCTCTCCCCTCAGGGGTACTTCTGGTACAAGTTTGGCCAGAACTAATGGCCATGTGGTCTTGGAAAGAAGTGCCTGGGGCATCAATCAAGGCAGGACAGACAGCAGGGATGGAGGAGGCACATGAGGGCTGCAAGGGGGAGCCCAGCTGGGAGCTAAGAAAGGACAGGGTGGGCCCCAGAGGCAAATGCATGCCAATGGGAGCAGGAAGGAGGCCACATACAGATCCAGGGAGGGGAAGCGCCCAAAGGGCGGGATAAGGCGTAGAACCATCAGAAAGAGCTTGCTCAGGAGAGAACAGAGGGAAGAGAGACCAAGGGGCCAGGCTGAATCACACGTCATTGAGTAGGACATGGGGAGAAGAGGAAGCATCCCAGAAGCTGCATTCAGCCATGCATGGAAGCCTTCAAAAAGTGTGCCTTCATTGCTGAGGTGAGCAGCAAGAAAGACAGGGTTTCTCCAAACTCTGAGCTTTAATCAATAAAGAGTGGGACCTCAATCTCAGAGAAGCAAGGTCTACAGCCACCTGAGAGCGACATGCCAGGGCTCAGGTGGGGCTGTGGGGGGGGGGTTCACAGGGCAGCTTTAGGTGGATGGCATTTAATCACCTGCTGTGTGTTCCCCTGTTCTCATTTCACTCATTCCAGCGCTGACAGGCAAGTCCCTGTCTGGTGCCAGCGTAAGAGGTTGTACACAGAGGTGCACAGTATGATCATCCACGCAGAATTTAACGCTGGTCTGTTCTCATGATACTTAATTTTACTGATACCCATGTGTGGCTTTTGATTTAGTTTCCTTTCAAAATAAAGGTACTATAAACAAAGCAGTAAAAGGATTTAAAATAAATAAACAAACAAAACGAACACCTTCTCTGGAGGGGACCCAGCCAAGACCGACTACAGGCTCCAGGTGGAGAAGCCAGTGGGTCAGGAGAGGCTGCAGGAAAACGGGGGGGGGGGGGGGGGCAAGGGAGCGCCGTGCACAGGACTGTAGAGACTTTGGGGCACTCCCTCAAAAACACTCCACAGGTAAGTGGATGGGAGTAATCATTTACCAGGCAACTACAGAAACTGGAGTGGGGCCAATGAGGCAGGAGGGGGAGACAGAGGGAAGAATGACACAGACAATGTGCCGGCTGGCCAGGATCCTTTGGCGCGGTGGCCATGCACCAGGCACAGAGAGATAAAGGACATGCTGAGTGCTTGGATTACAAGTACCAACAGGGAGGCAGAATCACATAGAAGGAAATGTCAGTGGGGTTTTTAAGGAGTCCTGGAGTCAGCTAGGAGGTCGTCTCCACACAGCAGGGCCAAAATGTCCAAAGGAATAAAAGGGAACAAGTGTAAATGTGGCCCCATCATGAAGGGAAGCCAGATGCACTGAAGTGAGCCTGGGAGGGAGGGTGGCGTTAAGTGAGGATAAAGAATGACGTGCAGTTTGGTTTCCACTATTCAATCTCTCCTAGAAAGCAACTTGAGAATTACACAGCCAAGCACATGCCAGGTAAGCTGCAGCAGGCCAAGGGACAGGGGCAGCTCCATCCTGGACCCAGGGCAGCGGAGGAGCCCTGTCAGCCACAAGGACACAGAATGTCAGGGGGCCAAGGGCATCCCCTGGGAGGAAGCAGTTCCATACATTTTCCATTAAGCAATGACATTCTAGAAATCTTCAAGCAATGTGTCCCAGAGGCAAGATGAAGTCAAGGTAACTGACTTCTGGAACTTCTGGGCTGGGCTGTAGCTTTTTCTTTTTTTTCCTTTCCAAATGGACTCTCAGTGAGGCTAAGGGATAGAGGGCTCTGGACATAATCACTTTTCTTCACCTTCAAGCCAGGCCCACATGGGCCCTTGAGCCAAGAAAGTTGCATTTTTCATTCACCAAATGAACAGAGCTTTTTCTACAGAAAGCATGACCCTAAACTTTGCCTCATCTTTATGGTTTAAACGACTACCTTCAGGGGCGCCTGGGTGGCTCAGTCGTTAAGCGTCTGCCTTCGGCTCAGGTCATGATCTCAGGATCCTGGGATGGAGCCCTGCATCAGGCTCCCTGCTCGGCAGGAAGCCTGCTTCTCCCTCTCCCGCTCCCCCTGCTTGTGTTCCCTCTATCGCTGTGTCTCTGTCAAATAAATAAATAAAATCTTTAAAACAAACCAAAAAACCCCACTACCTTCACCACAAAAATCAAAACACCCTTCCCTAGCCAGCCCTCTCACATTTGATACACAGTAACATTTAAATCCTCAAAACCACTCTGAGATTGCTTCTGGTCTTACCCCCCATTTTAAAGATGAAGAAACTGAGGCACAGAAAAATAACTTCACCAGGAAGTAGAAAGGTCAGGCCTAAACAGCCACAGTGGTCCAGAGTCTAACACAACTCCTGGGACGTTTCAGTTGGACTTGGAACCAAGGAAGTCCCCATTTAGGAGATGAACATGCAACCACAGAAGGGTCCAGTGCAAATGGTCGGGACAGGCAGGCCCATCTCAAGTAACATGAAAAATTAAGCACAAGACCCACACACTTAACGATCAAGGTCAATTTCATAAGGAAAGAAACTGCTAGAGTGCAAATGGAAGGCATGACACAGTTTAACAGATCAGATGGATCTGGGAGACACAAGCACCTTAAAGTTTCTTTGAGGAGGCTGTGAGGACAACCAACGACAGGTGACATCCATGGCCCCAATGTGAGGTATCACCATGAGGTGCCCGGGATGTCCTGTTCTGCACTCACACTCAAGTTCCTCAAGAGTTAACAATACCTTGGGAGGCCATGCCCAGACAACCTGCATCTTGCAGCTCAGCCCTCACAACTGCAGGCAAGTAAAATCCTTATGAAACTTCCAGAAGACAGTCACCTGCATCGCAGCAAAGAACACGAGGGAAACCAACAAAACTCTCTAATCTGTTGTGGGCCAAGAAAGAGAGGCACCAGCAAGCAGCTCTATCTGAGAGATAGGGTGACTTCTCTGACACACAGATCCACAACTAGGTTGCCACCTTAAATTCTTCTCACAGGGGTCACCCCCACCCTACACTGCCCCCAGACCACAGCATCAACACTCTCAACACAGTGGCCACAGTAGGCCCTCTTCCCTGTGACCTTCAGGCCTTTCATCTGCTGCACCTGGTGCTTTCCTGATCGTCTACAGTGGCTCTGCTGGTTGGCCCCACACGCAGGCACACACACAGAAGCCCAAGGGCAGGGCCATCTTTATGTCATTCTTGTCCTCCTAATACAAAGCAAGTGCTCAGTGAAAGATTCAGATACAGAAGACACCTTACATTGACCACATACGAACATTACCCTGGGGATTAATACTAGATCAATCTTGAAGCTTTGGAAAAGGAAAGCAGCTCGCGCTCTCACAGAGAGAAAGGTGGTGACTGCCAGACTCTCACTTGCTCAGCCAATGCATCCCGTGTCAACTGCGTGCCAGGCCCAGGACTCTGTGGTCAACAAGACATTCTTCCAGTGATTAAGCAATACTTGGGCAAGTACCGTAAGGAAAAGGGCTGGGCTGTTCTGGCCAAGGACAGGGAGGGTGTGCGCTCCTGTGGTGGGTGAGGCAGAGAGCGAGAGAAAGGGACCAGGCTTGTAAAAGAAGGCAGGACCAATGCAGTAACACAGGCACAGGTCTGGAGGCAGGGGAGATACCAGCGCATTTGAGGAGCCGGGGTGGGGGTGGGGGGGCAAAAAGCAAGGGGGTCATGTGACCATACTCACATGACCTTGTGTCCTTCACTCAGGGTACAGAATACAGTGGAAGGAGCAAAGGCGGGGTTGTGCTTGGATGGGGCATGGGGGACAGATTCCAGGGTCATTCAAAATATGTAGATAAAACAGAAGAATCCCACTCAGGCCTGATGTTTCATTTTCAACTACACCTACACCAGTGCAGTTTACAGATGCAAAAGACAGAGAACCCAAGAGGGGATGCAGGATGCACAGGGACAGGGTAAATCAATGGCTCAGCACCAAGGCTAAACGGGGGAGACAAACTAAAAGCTCAGAAACTCATAAACCTACCTGTGCATGTTAAGAATGGAGAATTCCTATGATACGGTAGACATCGTCTTCAAGCAAAGTTTTAAGTCTAAAAGATACTAAAATGGTTTGTCTGTTTTCATACTGACCTGTGGCCAAGAGGCAGGAGCCAACATTCACTGTGTTGACTTAGTTGAAGGACAAAGGACAGGAAGAGAATTTCACCCACTGTTTCCACCCCAAAGGCTGCATGATTCAACTGGGTATCCGTCCTATTCCTGGATCTATTCCCAACAGATATCCTACAACAATTTCCCAATTTAAGGAAAAAGAAAAAGATGAAGAGAGATTAGACAGTTAGTGCCCTGGTCCCCAAATTGAGTGCCAAGGGTGTCATGGTACTTCAGAGGGGTACTATAGGAACTATAGGTACAAGGCAATCGATAATTTCAACATTAGACTGCATTATATGCCTTCTGACAATGTCACATCTTGCAAAGCTTGGCATTCGGCAAATGCTGTAACGAAAAGCAACCACCACAGGGGTGCCTGGGTGATGCAGTCGGTTAAGCGTCTGACTCTTGACTTAGGCTCAGGTCGTGATCTCAGGGTTGTGGGATCAAGCCCCATGTTGGGCTCTGCACTCAGCACAAAGAGTCTGCCTAAGACTCTCTCTGCCCCTCCCCACCGCTCTTTCTCTAAAAGTAAATAAAATCTTTTTAAAAAAGCAAATACCACATAAACCCGATATGGAACAGCAGGCATCGGATCTGACTCTGAGGTCTGAGGAGTTAAGCAGTGCCCAACAGGCACACACATTCCATTAGGGAGTACCTGTGATTATGAAAGGGTGTAATATTTTCCCTTTCAATTTATGTGTTTTATGTCTTCAAAACAGCTGTACAGTCGTTGGGACATTAGTACTTATTCACAGTTGGTTGTCTCTAAACTACCTGTTAGGTATTTCCTTTGGCCTAGGAACATCATGAAAAATAGAGATGCTGAGAATGCTGTGAACCAGAAAGTTTGGAAACCTCTGAGTCAATGAACATAAAAATGCAAATTCTTTTCCTTAGTAGACCCCTGATTAAACATTCCTACTTTCAGAGCTACCGTCTGCTAACATCCCAACTCCTCTAAAAGATCTGAGAAAATTTTAAGGACAGAGAGTATTTGGCAAACAACACAACTATAATGTTTTTCAAATTAACAGAAAGCAAGTTTTGTTTCCTGGAGATTAGGAGGCAAGACAGAGAGAAACAGACATGGGTAGGCTCGGTTCTGGGACTTTGAGGACAAGCAAGAGAAGAGAAAGGCCATAAACAAGTGCCCAGAAATAAGCTGATTTCTGGGTTATCTGGCCCTAGTTCTGACCATTGCAAGAGGCTGAGTAAACCTAGTGGGTTGTGGCCACACAGATTTGGTACTTGTAGCTCCAACTGAAGTCCTGGACGGGACCCCACCTCCACTTTGTCATGTTCACCCTCATGTGACACAATAGCAAGACACCAGGGAAAACAGGATCAGTGCAGGTTAACCGGAAGGCCTTATGAATTCTCCAGTGAAATACTGTGACCAACTTTGCGCAAGCCATCACCACACGCACCTGTGCTAGGGCCTAGGCAAGCTCGTCAGTATGTACCTGCCACATCCTGGGCCAGTGCTCTCTACTGAGCACTTGAGCCATACCTGCTTAGCTAATTCTCATAGCAACCCTACAAGGCAAGTGGCAATATCATCTTCATCCCTGTGGTAACACAGGAGAGTGGATGGTGGTGGCCTGGTCAGTCAGCTAGAGGTCATCCAGGGCTGCATGTATCTCAAGTACTCTGCTCCACAGCTGCCTCTGCTCACCAAGCACAGAGGCAGAGGCCCAGTCAACCAGCACTGCTGGGCCTGGTAGGACTGGTTCGCCCAAGGGCACCCTACTTCCACATTCTAGCATGTATTAATCAGCAGGCCTGCCCTACCCTCTCTGCAGAAGCGGCTGAATGCCATGTGACCCTCAAGCTGAGTCTCAAGTCAGATTTCCAGAAGTGGTGTTTCCAAAGAATTTCACCCTCAGAAACAAATCAGAGCCAAGATATCCCTCACAGCACCTGGCCATCTGTTTGTTTATAGTGTGACTCGGCCCACAACCTAGGTGAAATCTGAAACATACTTCCCTGCTGATGCCATGGGGACAGATTTGAGGGGAACAGAGTCCAAGTTGTTATTTATGTTTCCCACACAGTAAGCGCCACAAAAAGCTGTGCCTTGAACCTGTTTCATGCCAAGCAAAATGCTAGCCAATGCCAGCTGACCCTGGCCCCTCATGAAACTACAAGTTCACAGTTACACACATCCTTCAGAGGAAGGCACCTCCCCACCACCGCAAGGTTCTCCTATAGAGAATCACTTGGGGGAAGTGCAAGCGTCTACCCAGAGATAAAAAGAAGGGTTTGGAGGATCCTGACTTTGGTAAAAATCCGGCAATTTCTCAGTACCAATTTGCAGCAAATCTCATCCTGTCCTGGGAACCTCCTCCTTGAAGTGGTTATGCTAGTTATGGAGCACTGACACCAGAAGGTCCATTCCCTCCTGGTCCCAGAGCAGAAGCTATTTCCATTCATGGCCACAGCCCATTTCACTGTGCATCTGTGTCAGTGGGGAAGCACAAACAGGATTACTTTTCCATCTGACCGGCTCAGGCAGCTGGCGAGAACAGCACCCGTGTCATCAGCCAGACCGCATGGTCTGGAGCCTGGCCAGTGGCGATGCGCTGAGGCAGCTCTCAGAAGACTTAATCCTCCTTCGAGCGGCTTGTAAGAGCCCTGACTCCCGCCCCTCAGACCTGCCAAGCAGGGGCCCATTACCTCAGACTCGGTCCTGCAGCCTGCCTCAAGCCAGGGGACCCAAGGTGGGGATGAGCCACCTTCCTGCTAGCGGAGTACAGACACACTCAAACTCTGTTCCCCAGGGTGGGCACCAGGTCCACACGGACCTCGGAGCCAGGAGGACGGGGAGCCAGGCCCAGCAGATCACAACACTGCCGATCAGAACCCCTGTCCTTCTGCTTTAGAAACCAATCAGCAGGCCCATTAAATTAGGGGCACTGAGAATTCTGCACCATCTTTTCCTACAAAAGCTGCCAGAAGCTGGAGGGATGACCAACTCAGGCACAGTAAAAAGTTCCATTGTTACATACGGTTTACATCATGGTGCTGATGGTTAGAAGTGGGTGAACAGACTTGTGAATTTGAAATGTTCCTGTGGGGGTGCCTGGGCAGCTTAGTCAGTTAGGCATCCATCTCTTGATTTCGGCTCAGATCATGACCTCAGGGTCGTGAGATCAAGCCCCACACACTGGGCTCTGCACTGAGCATGGAGCCTGCTTAAGATTCTCTCTCTCCCTCTCCCTCTGCACCTAGCCCCCCCAATCAATCAATCAAATCTTTTTTAAAAAATAAAACGTTCCTGTGGGGGGCGCCTGGCTGGCTCAGTAGGTTAAGCGTCTGCCTTTGGCCTGGGTCATGATCCCAGGCTCCTGGAATCCAGGCCCGCATCTGGCTCCTTGCTTCTCCCTCTCCCTCTGCCTGCTGCTCCCCCTGCTTGAGCTCTCTGTCAAATAAATGAATGAAATCTTAAAAAAAAAAAAAAGTTCCTGTGATGGCATGCAATAATAACAAAACCCTGATGTGGACAAGATCAAAACTGCTAGGCTAAAACATATTCCAGCAGGGGCAGGCTAATTTCTCCTGTAAAGGGCAGAGAGTAAGTACAGTCAGCTGACATGTGGTCTATAGAGTACCCCATCCCTCTGCTGCTGTACTGTGAGAGCAGCCACGGGCAATCCTCAGACCAGCGAGCGTGGCAGTGTGCCAATAAAACTTGGACTGACCCACAGGCTACGGTTTTGTTCCAAAGATTTCTAGGTTTTAAGTCAAGGGAAGGGAAACATATGTGACAAAATGTTATGTTAGAGGGGCACCTGGGTGGCTCAGTTCGTTAAGCATCTGCGTTTGGCTCAGGTCGTGATCCGGGATTGAGCCCCGCATCGGGCTCCCTGCTCCACGGGGAGCCTGTTTCTCCTCCTCCCTCTGCCTGCTGCTCCCCCTGCTTGTTTTCTCTCTGTCAAATAAATAAAAATCTTAAAAAAAAAAAGCTATTACTCCACAACGTCTTTACCTGACTTCACTTTTACACCTTTTCTCCCCCCAGTTATTTGCTTTTCCAAAAGAGCTGGTGTGCTGTATGTGGCACTGAGGTTAACCTACACTGTAATATGAAATACAAAAGGATTGTTAATTCATGTAGAAAAGTCTTGCTTTGAGAGATGAACTCTGAGATGGCCACAAAGCCATGCAGACTGCAAAGCTGAAGTAGAGAGTGAGGCTGGGTACTTCTTCTTCCTTCACTTAGATGAGCGTTTTCCGGTAGGAAGGACACACAGACACTGGGAAAACAGAAGAATCTGCAAGGCACCAAGAGTGGGAGTCAATGTTCACTTCTCACAGGACAGTGAAACTACTGAAATGAGGGAAAAGTCCAAGAGTGAGAAACTAGGATTAGTCCCAACCAGGCTGATAATACACAGTCTTAGGCTGCCTGGTATAGACCAGAAAGCTTCTGAGGATGACATCACACGGTATCCTCTGGAACCCTCTCACGTCCAACAAAAGGATAAAAATCAAGTTCATGATCCTCATGAACAAAACTTAAAACTATTAAAAAAAAAAAAAAAGACAATTGACTGTGGTGTTTCCAGCACATCAAACACCAGGGAAACAGGTTAGTGTCGACCTCCAAGCAAGTGACCAATGTCAAGCTCTTTGGGAATTTGGGAGGCCAAGAAGAGGGAGGTGAGTGAAGTGCAGGTGGTGAACAACCTGCACAGCCAGTGGCTAGCACCACACAGGGGAGAGGTGGTCCACTGCCTGTGGCTGAAATGTTCCAGAACATGCCAGCTCAGCACACAGTTAGGTCTGCTGTATGTAAGTGGAAAACATTCAACGCATTAACAGACCCATGAGCGGGAAAGGCAACATTCCAATCAACCTTCCTACAATTTCATAGCCTGGGAAGCAGAGGTAAGAGGGTGGGGTGGGATAGATTTCCCAAGAGCACATCCTGCCTCTAACCTTCTCTTCAAATCAGTAGCATGGTGGCTGAGAGCAAGACTCAGGTGTCCCTGGGACCTGCCTATGCTCACTGGGGACAAAAGGGGATCAGGAACAGGGCCAGCAAGTGTTTCCAGAGATGCCATGACCACTGAGAGCCCTCACAGAGAGGAAAGGCCAAACCAGGCCTTCAATGGCCAAGAGGACACACAGAAACTTAAGATGTTCCAGGGAGCCAGAAACAGTGAATCTCTGAAGGACAAGGGCACATGCAGACTCTGGTTTAGAGCTGCAGGAGCTTAGTTACGTTGATGAAGAGCTGATGCCTAGTGGGTAACCTTTACCTCAGCAGTATTACCCTCTGACACTCACTGTGAAGCTGAATTAAAAAAAAATAATAATCTGTGAAAAAGAATATATCTGTCAGTATCAGGCACTCTCAGGAAATGACTCTAAGAAAGATGACTTCTCTTCTCACCATGCCTCAGTTTTCATTAGGTACAGAATCCAAATAATATGGGTGGGGGTGGGAGAGAACATCACTTTTCCCAAAAGAAAGGGAACACAGAAAGTGACAAAGTTAACATCAGAACTGGAAAGACCCCAAGTCCCCAGTTGCCAAAGCAGGAACTAAAAGACTGACCCAAGGCCTAAAGACTGAAATCAGTCATGAGAGCTGACAGCATCAAAACTAGAGATACTACCTGAAGAGTATACAGCAAAAGCTGGTCCTTTTGAGAGTCAAGCAGCACCAGGGAAACAGGCCAAGGGGCCCACCCTCACACGGCCTTGACTCCCTGTCAGGCACCTCTTCTATCAGGTAAAGTGTAAGTTCACCACTCCTTTGTCTGTTGGGAGGCCTCAGCCCTCGGCAAACACTGTGTCTACTTCTGCCCTGACAATCTGTGTTAGTTTGAGATGGATTTATTAAAAAAATTTTTTTTTTTTAGGATTTTATTTATTTGACAGAGAGCGACACAGCAAGAGAGGAAATACAAGCAGGGGGAGTGGGAGAGGGAGAAGCAGGCTTCCCGCCGAGCAGGGAGCCCAATGCGGGGCCTGATCCCAGGATTCTGGGATCATGACCTGAGCTGAAGGCAGACGCCCAACGACTGAGCCACCCAGGTGCCCCAGTTTGAGATGGATTTAATTAACCAACCTCTCAATCTCAGTAACTTTCAGAATGCAAAGGAGCTGAGCAGGGACAAAACTCACATCATTTCAGAAGAGAACAGCTAAAGAAGCAAAAGAACTTGAAGGGATCTGTTGTTTTGTGAGAATTAGTGCTCTTATTGCCATTAAATCCACCTAACTTCCACTGAAGTAAATGACCCAGAGAGGTTAAGTGCCCCAACTCTGACACTGACAGGAGGGGGGACGCAGATACCACAGAGAAAAGGGACACATGACACAAAGCATATCTGATCTCCTTGCAAGACCCACCTGCTGTCCCCCTCCTCCTGTCTCCAGCCCGCCGCTCTCCCCCGGGCAGCATGGGCCTTGACGGCAGACAGTGATCCCTGCCCCAGGAGAGCCTCGGCCGCAGCCAAGCCAGCATCTCAGACTCAAGATTCTGTCACACCGCCCAAGCTTACTCCCTGGCAGACACAGTCAGCTTGTCCTTAGTGTCCACTTAGGAATAAGAGCTGCTCACCCGGGGGGCGCCTGGGTGGCTCAGTCGTTAAGCGTCTGCCTTCGGCTCAGGTGATGATCCCAGCGTCCTGGGATTGAGCCCCACATCGGGCTTGCTGCTCAGCAGGAAGCCTGCTTCTCCCTCTCCCGCTCCCCCTGCTTGTGTTCCCTCTCTCGCTGTGTCTCTGTCAAATAAATAAATAAAATCTTAAAAAAAAAAAAAAAGAGCCGCTCACCCGTCAGCTTTCAACTCATCAAAAACCAAAACACCTGCCCCCATGTACACTCACTCAATGAACTTGCAGCATTCCCCACAACTCCTCACTACCTCTGTATTAAAACTGAAAAATATTTAAGGAAGTGGAACAAACATTCGTCACGTATGAAGCTTCAAACTAGGGTCTAGCATACATAATGACTGAATAAACAAAACAAACAATAAATAAAAATGTGCACACATGCATGTTCCTCAGTGAAAATGGCCCCGGCACTGGGTTTAGTTAAGTGGTTTTCGAGCTGTGCACAGGGAAAGCTGGAGACCCACATACTGGGCAGCTTCAGGCTCAAGCCCCTCCCAGCTCTCCATCCTGGGCCTGTGTCACCTGGGAATAGAGCTGAGCTAAGCTAGTGCCCCCTCTATCCACTTTGGGGTCCCAATGCCCTCCTACACCTCTGCTGAGGACCTGGGGCAAACAGCTAGACTGAGGAGGAACAGAGGGGTCTTCCCCACATAGCCAGGAACACAGATCAGACCTCACGTTCCTCCCGCCCCCCAGCAAACCCTGCACAGGTGAGAGATGTAGCAGAGCCCCTTCCACTAAGACTAACACTTAGAAGAGGAGCACAGGTGTGCCCAGGGCTCATATACTCACAGGCCTGAGGCCTTGTTAAGACAGAAGGACTGAGCAAGTGGAAGAGACTCCAGTGAGAATTCACCAAAACCCAACAGGGCCTACAATCTTCAGTAGCCCAGAAAGGGAAGTAAGAGGAGGGCCTGGAGGAGGGTGGTAGTGGGAGGTGCTGCACAGAGAAAGCAGATACTATATACTTGCACCATATCTACATGTGTCTGACAGAAATATAACATGGCCAACTAAATTCAAAATTTTCTAGTAGCCACATTAATATAAAGAGGTGGAAGTTAACCGTACATTTCATTGAACGTATAATAGTACTATTTCACTGAACCCAATATAACCCAAGTACCATCTCAACTTATAAATCACTAAAAAAAGCTGGGAGAGGCACCTGGGTGGTTCAGTCGGTTAAGCATCTGCCTTCCTGGGGGTCCTGGGATCGGCTATGCCTATGCTGGCTCCCTCCTCAGCGGGGAGCTGTCTTCTCCCTCTCCCTCCGCCCTTCCACCCTGCTTGTACTGTCTCTATCACATGCACTCTCTCTCAAATAAATAGTTAAAAAAAAAAAAAGCTGGGACATTCTACATTTCTTTTCCTACTAAATGTCTGAGATCCAAGTGTGCACTCCATGCTTACAGCACATCTCAATGTAGGAACTAAATTTTCATAAAGTATTCCCCAAAAATATTTTATCTGCATTTAGTAGATTCTATAAAATTTACAGTTGAAAAAGTAGATTCACAAACCCAAAGTATTCCAAACATACTTAAAAAGTTCTCCAATATTTAAGCAATAGTAACATTTTAAAATTCAGTTCCTCAGTCACTCAAGCCACATTTTGATGCTCAAGAGCCCTAAGACATTAGTGCTATCTTACCACATAAACATCTGGAAGAGTCCTCCTTCTAGAAAGGAAGCCAGGGATGCATTTCAGGAACTTGGCTCCAGGGCCGCAAGGACCCACACCACTACACATTTGGGGCTGGTTGGACCCTAGTCAGTTCCAGAACTACCAACTTCATCACCCAAATACCCACATGTGCTTCAAATCAACTTGCTTTTGGGGCGCCTGGGTGGTTCAGTCAGTTGAGCGTGTGGCTTCTGATTTCAGCTCAGGTCATGATCTCGGGGTTGTGGGATCAGGCCCCAAGTCCGGCTCCATGCTCAGCGCAGTCTGCTTGTCCCTCTCCCTCTGCTCCTCCCC
The DNA here is from genome assembly GCF_003265705.2 of Callorhinus ursinus. Lineage (NCBI taxonomy): Eukaryota > Metazoa > Chordata > Mammalia > Carnivora > Otariidae > Callorhinus > Callorhinus ursinus. Next base: position 388,581 of record NW_027397193.1, on the reverse strand, counting down.
CCACTCCTTTGTGCTCTCTCTCTCTCTCTCAAATAAATAAAATCTGGGGCGCCTGGGTGGTTCAATCGGTTAAACATCTTGTCGGCCTTTGGCTCAGGTCATGATCTCGGGGTCCTGGGATTGAGCCCCATGTTGGGCTCTCTGCTCAGCAGGGGAGTCTGCTTCCCCATCTCCCTCTCCCTCTGTGTTCTCCCCCCCAAAATAAATAAATAAATAAAATCTTAAAAAATAATAAATACATAAAATCTTTTTAAAAGTCAACTTGCTTTTTACAAACTTAAATGTATTTATTTAAAAGAAAACATTAAAAGAAACATTAACAGGGTGCCTGGGTGGCTCAGTCGTTAAGCGTCTGCTTTCGGCTCAGGTCATGATCCCAGGGTCCTGGGATCGAGCCCCACACCGGGCTCCCTGCTCTGCGGGAAGCCTGCTTCTCCCTCTCCCACTCCCCCTGTCTGTGTTCCCTCTCTCGCTGTGTCTCTGTCAAATAAATAAATAAAATCTTAAAAAAAAAACCCATTAATATATTCTATGTGAAGTGTGAACCTATTTGAATAAGACAGGCCTTAATGAGAGACAACATGGGAGGGAAATCTTAACATGGGTTGCAATTATCACTGATTTTCTTATATGTAAGCATGTTTACTGTAGTTCTATAAGACAATGTCATTTTTATTTTTTTAAGAAACAATAAAAACTTTAATAATCTGAGACACCTGGATGGCTCAGTCGGTTAAGCATCTGCCTTCAGCTCAGGTCATGATCCCAAGGGTCCTGGGATATGAAGTCCCACATCGGGCTCCTTGCTTGGCAGGGAGCCTGCTTTTCCCTCTCCCTGCTTGTGCGCACGCACTCTCTGTCTCTGACAAATAAAATCTTAAAAAAGAAAAACTTTAATAATCTCTTAAAAATCTTTTCTGGGGCGCCTAGGTGGCTCAGTCGGTTAAGCGGCTGCCTTTGGCTCAGATCATGATCCCAGGGTCCTGGGATCAAGCCCCACGTTGGGCTCCCTGCTCAGCGGGGAGCCTGCTTCTCGCTCTCCCTGCGGCTCTGCCTACTTGTTGCGCTCTCTTTCTCTGTCAAATAAATAAAATCTTTTTAAAAAAATCTTTTCATTATGGTAAAACAGCCTTTTCAAAAAATTTACCATTTTATCCATTTTTAAATGTACAGCTCAGTGGCACTAAGTACATTCACACTGGTGTGCAACCCATCACTACCATCCATCTCCAGAACTTTTTTATCTTGCAAAACCAAAACTGTTACATTAAACACTAACTCTCCATTCCCTCCTTTCACCTGGCACCCACCATTCTACTGTGTCTCCATGAATCAGACTATTCTAAGTACCTCATGTAAGTGGAATCATTCAGTCTGTCCTTTTTTGACTGGTTTCTTTCACTTTGCGAAATGTCCTCAAAGCTCATCCATGTTGTAACCTGTGTGGGAATTTCCTTCCTTTTTAAGGTTGAATAAATATTCCATTGTATGGCTAGGCCACATTTGTTTTATCTATTCATCCATCCATGAACAGTTGAGTTGCTTCTACCTTTTTGGCCATTTTGACTGATGCTGCTACGAACATGGACAGATATAGTCCCTGCTTTCCAAGAAAATGCCCTTATTCTTAAAGGGATGTTTGCCAAAGTACATGAGGTAAAATCACATCTGCAATTTACTTTCAAAAGATTTACCAAAACAAACAAAAAACATGTGCACTGATAAATATATGAAATTAAAAGAAAAAAAAGTCATTAACTAAAAAACCAGCACCACCTGCTATGAAGAGAAAGCCAGTGTAAAAATAAGTACAATGACAATAACAACACTGGAATGGCTGCTGGCCCAAGTCTGAGCTGCGCTCAATTTGCACCAAGGGAGATTAGCACGTGGTGAGACTTTCTCCTCAGTGTGAGCAGGACTGCAAGAAACTGAAGGGCAAAGTGTGCTCTCCTCCCATGGGGAATGCCAGTCCCTGGTCTAGCTAGTCACCTAGCCTAGGCATCCCACAATTTGGGAACATTATGGGGCGGGGGGTGGGGGGAGATGTGGAGAGCAAGTTTAACATGGAGGCTATTTATTATAGGAGCAAAACAAGACCAAAAAAAGAGCAGAGGATGGGGTCAGACTCAGAAACAATTTAAGAGGCTGAATTCCAATTGTTGAGGTCAAGGGAGAATCCAGGATTAACCTCAACTGCCAAACCATCACAAGACAAACTGTCTCTGGTAAAAAGCTGTTTGCCAGGGAATAGGAGCAGAGTAGCAACTGAGTAACAGGGCTGAGTGAGACCACTCTGGAAATTTTGTGTCCAGAGAGGAGAGTACCCAGAAGAATGTAAACTGAAGTCCCTGCTAGGGAGGGAGGGAGGGAGGGGGGGGGGAACTCTGCAGCCTCTTGGATGGGGACACTGCAAGGCAAGTTAGAGACAAGGCGTGGGCCATGTGGTCTCAGGCACCACGGCTGCTCCTGAGAATTTCAATCAGACTCCAGGCAACTTAACCAGAGGACTGGAAGAAATGTGTTTGTCCTCTGAAAGTTGAATAGTAATATGAAAGGGGAGGAAGTGGAAACCATCCTAGAAAAAAGCACCAGATCCTAAAGGAGAGTTTTAGACCAAGGTAAACAAAAAAAAGGGGGGGGGAGGCGAGATGTGAAAGTAACGTCCAAAGGTTTTAGAGCCTGGGCAAAACGTGATCCTGGGTCCCCAGGCTCCTCATAACTAGGAGGGGACTGGCATGCAGGATCCAGCCATAAACTTAGCTCCTTCTCAGAAGCTGTTTTGCGAGACACATGCAGAATTCAGCCTGGACTACTGACACTGACCTTAGCAACCCCCCCCCCAAAAAAAAACTCAGGTGGCTCCTCTCGCTGGTGTAGAAGCAAAGAGAGACTCTGCATTTCCCTTGTTCAGATTTGGCCGCTAAGCAGCTGATGCTACCCAGGACAGTGCCCAGCATCGGGCTAATGTGAGGAAGTCAACACATGAGGGCGGCCTCCAAGCTGGGTGGCGGGTCCCGTCCCCAGCAGATGGAGGAGGGCAGAGCTCTGAGTCCACCCTCAGTGAATGGCATGAATGAGCTCTTTCATCGGCGAAGGAGAACACCCAACAGTACCATCTGCTGGGGGGAGAGAAAGGTCAGAGGAACAGGCACCAGAGTCCTCAGCCCTCCACACTCTGGCAAAAACAACTGCCCAGGTCCCTGTCATTCAAAGTGGCTGGAACAGACAAGGCCTAAACATGAGAAGCTAAATAGAAGCTACAGTCTCTCTGTCCTCAAAAACTGGAGAAAACCAAAGTGCAGAACCACACCAGAATTTCTCCGTCTTTCTTCTACCTCTGGCTGCCCTTGTTCAGCTCCCCCACATCCCTAGTCAGCCCCCCCACCCCCGGCTTCCAGGTTCAGACACAAGTGCCTGGAGCCAGCGAGGATTGAGATGCTTCATCCCAAATGTCTCTAAACCACTCCAGTGGAAAGCTTAGGCTTCTTACTGAGTTAAAATCAGAAAATAGGTGGGTATCATTTCCCCAACCCCAAACCACTATCAGGAGAGCTCAATCTGATGAAACCAAGAGCTTGGAAGCAAAGAAAGGTGTGGCTCACGAGCGATGGGAGCTAAGTGTGTTCGCTGGAGCACTGGACCACCCCACTCCCAATGGGAGGTCACCCACTACTAGCTCCTTGCCCTCCCAGCAGGCAGGAAGGTACAGGGCACTACCTCCCAGGGGGCCACTGGCACCTCAGCAAGGGGCTCAGGTCAGGGAAGGATTCCTGAGGAAGTGATCTTTCTCAGGTCCACAGCAGAGGAGTTCACTTTTTTGTTTTATTTTGTCTCTAGGAGAGATCTGGTTTAAAAGGCAGGGGAGACAAGTAAACAAAACAAAACAAAAAACACCTGACCTGCAGGCTCAGGTTGGGGGAGGGTGTCACATACTTGAACACAAGGCATGTGAACAAGGTGCTTTTGAAACCTTGAGAGTAGAGCTCCTTAAGACTTTACTGAGGACCCATTTGGGATTAAAAATAAGCTCCCATCAATCCCCTCCCAACCCTACAAAACCTAATGACATTTAAAACAGAGACTAAGTTGAGTGACATGCAGATTATTACAAGTGTATTCAAATGGAGTCAATGTTAAAAAATTTAGTACTGGACCACTTCAATTCTCTTCAAAATGCAGCACTGACTTATAATGGAATTTTCTATGTGCTTTCACTAATCCTGTTACCATGTTAGAGCACAAAAATAGAATTTGTTCCCTTGGAGTTCACCAGTTGCTATAGAAATGGCATCAAAATGCATTATACTTTTGGGTGAAGAAATGCACCATGGGCGCTGAAGAAAAATCCCCATCAAATCCAGTTCAAACTCAAATCCCTTTAATAATAAATGGATGCAAGTACCTCAAGTATACCTAGACCACCACCCAAACCGATGTGCTGCAGGCCTGGCAGAGAAAGGAATTTCACTCATTCACACAACACAAACATACAACATCAGCCCTAGGGAAGATCCTGGAGGCAAACACAACTGACCTGGCCAGGCTGCCCTCCCACTGAGAGGCATCATAACTCTGCCCCCACCCTAGCACATCCCAGAGGTTATCAAGCTCAAAACGCGCGCGCGCGTGCGCACACACACACACACACACACACACACACACACACACACTCCTCCTTCCGGCTCCAGGTCCACAGCTGTCACGTTTCTGATTTGTTCCATTTTCATACTGACCCATATTTATGAAAATGTAAGCTCCACTCCCCCTCAATAGACACAAGGTCCCTCATGGATTAGGTTCACTATCTCGAGTGAATAAAGACAGACACAGGCCACTGTAGATTTGATTTCAACCCAAGGTATGATTTGAGAGGTTTTAAAAAGTGTTCTTTATAAATGAAAAAGAAAAAAAGTCTTATTGCATCACAGAAGTAACAGTCCCACAGCAAGACCTAGATGGAAAGAGGTAGGCGTAAAGGCACTTTGGACCCTGCAAAACCCCAAATCAAGTGGTTCTGGTAAGGGCTCCTTCTGTTAGCTTTGCTCCTGTAATCTGAATATTTTTCCTCGTCTCATAAACAGTATCTACTTGGCCTGCTCCGCTTCTGATTTTTGCTGCCTGTCCTTTGCTGATACATGCTAATATGTATCTGTTTATGTGCTAGTATGTATGTTTTGGCAGGGGTCTATAAACAGGTCTATAAGGAGATGGGTGTTGAGGTGAACCCGCTGAAAACCAACTCCTGGCTGGCCAAGAAACAGGACCCTGGGAATGAGTGGGTATACCCCATCATTTGTTGGTCTGGGTAAAAACTTTGGATTTCTGATTCAGCCCTTCAACAAACTATGTATCTTGCAACACTGGGATTCAGCAAAGACATCTGCAGTCATGGGTTCACATTTCAGCCCACGGGTGGGGGGATGGGGACAATCAAGAATGAAAATGACAATTAAAATCATGTGGTATATTACAGAAAAAGAAAAGAGCAGGGGGCACATGAGATTGGGGCTTTTTAAAAATTTTTAAGCTGTTTTTAAAGGAATCCCTTGGGACTTTCACAAGCGAGGTTCTGTGGTTTCTGATCTCATTTCCTCCATATTATGCATTAAATGGGATACCAGTCCACCCAGAAAAAATTTAAAAAAAAATACTATACTTATTTTTAAAGATTTTATTTATTAGAGAGAGCACGAGTGAGCATGAGAAGGAAGGGCAAAGGAAGGAGGAGAAGGGGGGGTGAGCAAGGAATGGGATATGGGGCTTGATCCCAGGACCATGACCTGACCTGAAGGCAGACACTTAACCGACTAAGCCATCCAGGTGCCCCGAAAACAAACTTTCTCCACAGAAACCTCTTTGATGTGTAAAACACTCTAAAGCCGGTTCCCCAGATATATGAATCTGCTGTATACACAGGGGCTTACTTAAAATTGCAGCTTCCATTCAGTGATACCATCTTTACACTATCATCTTCATTTTTTTAAAGATTTTATTAATGTATTTGAGAGAGAGAGAGAGAGAGAGAGAGAGAACAAGTAGGCAGAGAGGAAGGCAGAGGGAGAGGGAGAAGCAGGCTCCCTGCTCAGCAGGGAGCCCGATGCGGGACTCGATCCCAGGACCCTGGGATCATGCCCAGAGCCAAAGGCAGCTGCTTAACCGGCTGAGCCACCCAGGCGCCCCCTACACTATCATCTTTAAAGACAACGAAAAAGAACAGAATTTATTTACCTTCGATAATTTACATACAAGAAAACACAGCTCATTAAGCCAGTTCTGCATCACAACTTTACTTTTAGCCTAGACACTGATTATAACCAGTATAGACACATTTTGTTGCAAAGTCAAGTGTCAGTCAGGTGGTCCTTAGATTTTACCCCTCAGGCAGGTTACAGTGACAGCAAACCCTAGGTTTACATTGTTACGGTAGGAAAGATGCTAATTCCTTTCAGTACACCAGTTATTCTGCTGGAGTTACTAAATGATTCCCTAAATAAATAAATGCCACAATTGTAAGCTGAATGACAGCTCTTCAGCTGACCAAGTCCTGATTTTTCATTTCATAAATATGCTCCATCTTTAACTTAGGAAAGCAGGCCAAAAAAGGGTCCCCTAGTTTTTTTTGTTTTGTTTTTTAAGATTTTATTTGTGAGAGAGAGAGCGCAAGCGCACAAGCAGGGGGAACGGCAGGCAGAGGGAAAGGGAGGAAGCAGGTTTCCCACTGAGCAGGGAGCCGGACTTGGAACTCGTCCTGGGATCATGGCCTGAGCCGAAGGCAGACGCTTAACTGACTGAGCCACCCAGGCGCCCCAAGAGTCCCCTAGTTATGACAACAAGCCACTTAATGAGCTGGTCTTCTCTCTATCCCAGAATCCTCAGAGGTTTCACAGTTCCTATGTGCTGAAGGCAAAAGAGCTTCACATCACAACTACCTGGGGAGATGCCTTCACGACCCCCACCCTTCACCGCAGACTCTGGTGACTTCTCTATACCCCAAGGGTCTCTCTCTGCTGCTGGAACCCTGGCCCCAGAAGCCCTTGGCATTATTTGGATTACACAATGGACTATGTGGAAAGCTGTTTGCCTAATAAGGCACCATGAGCAGATGAGAAAACAGATGTTTTCTCAAAAGCCCAGACATCCCATCTGAAAGCATCCTAAGTCCTGGGTTTCACAATTTCAGGCCCAAGCAGATTCCAGCAAAGAAAGGAGAGGTGCTCTCTGCTCAGCACTGGGAAGGCAGGAGAATGAGCACCTCCTCTTCATGTTCAGTGCCCTTGGGAAAGGCTGGCTCATCATGTCAGGCCACTATGCCCAGTGCACACCCAGGCATCCTTTCAACAGCCATCTACAATTGATGCTAACAGCTTAAGGGGGCCAACAGAAGCACCACTCAAAACAGTAACTCTGCGACAGAAAAACCAATGAATAACAAACTCTTCTTTAACTCAAAACAAGATTAGCTGAACTCTGGATACCAATGTAAAAACTGAAGCTAAAATATAAACCTGATCATGTCTTCTGCCCATTTCTTGACTGGATCATTTGTCCTTTGGGTGTTGAGCCTGATAAATTCTTTATAGATTTTGGATACCAGCCCTTTATCTGGTATGTCATTTGCAAATATCTTATCCCATTCCGTCGGTTGTCTTTTGGTTTTGCTGTTCCTTTTGCTGTGCAAAAAGCTTTTTATCTTGATGAAGTCCCAATAGTTCATTTTTGCCCTTGCTTCCCTTGCCTTTGGCCATGTTTCTAGGAAGAAGTTGCTGTGGCTGAGGTCAAAGAAGACATCCAAATGGCCAACAGACACATGAAAAAGTGCTCAACATCGCTCAGCATCAGGGAAATCCAAATCAAAACCTCAATGAGATACCACCTCACACCAGTCAGAATGGCTAAAATTAACAAGTCAGGGAACGACAGATGTTGGCGGGGATGTGGAGAAAGGGGAACCCTCCCACACTGTTGGTGGGAATGAAAGCTGGTGCAGCCACTCTGGAAAACAGTATGGAGGTTCCTCAAAAAGTTGAAAATAGAGCCACCATACGCCCCAGCAATTACACTACTGGGTATTTACCCCAAAGATACAAATGTAGTGATCCGAAGAGGTACGTGAACCCCAATGTTTATAGCAGCAATGTCCACAATAGCCAAACTATGGAAAGAGCCAAGATGTCCATTGGCAGATGAATGAATAAAGAAGATGTGGTATATATCTACAATGGAATATTATGCAGCCATCAAAAGGAATGAAATCTTGACATTTGCAACGACATGGATGGAACTGGAGGGTATTATGCTAAGCGAAATAAGTCAATCTGAGAAAGACATGTATCATATGATCTCACTGACAGGAGGAATTCTTAATCTCAGGAGACAAACTGAGGGTTGCTGGAGTGGTACGGGGTGGGAGGGATGGGGTGGCTGGGTGACAGACATTGGGGAGGGTATGTGCTATGGTGAGCGCTGTGAATTGTGTAAGATTGTTGAATCACAGACCTGTACCTCTGAAACAAATAATACATTATATGTTATAAAAAAAAAAAAAAGATAGTAGGAAGGGAAAAATGAAGGGGGGGAAATCGGAGGGAGACGAACCATGAGAGACTATGGACTCTGAGAAACAAACTGAAGGTTCTGGGGGGGGGGGATGGGTTAGCCTGGTGATGGGTATTAAAGCGGGCACGTTCTGCGTGGAGCACTGGGTGTTATGCACAAACAATGAATCATGGAACACTACAGCAAAAACTAATGATGTAATGTATGGTAATTAACATAATAAAATAAACCTGAAACTCAACAGTTTAGCTCTACCAGAATGGTTGATGAGAGGGGTTCCTGGACACTTGAAGTCCTAGGAGGGTGGCACCGGGTAGGGCCACCACAAAGCCTCACACCACTGGGAAGGCAGGCTTATCTCTGTTCCCAGAACACCAGATGAGAGGCAGCCCGCTGAAAGGGGAGGGAGCAGCTGAAGGCACAGGAGCAGGAAGCACCAGTGGCAATGTGATAGCAGGCAAGGAGACAACTATGCCGTTTTACCAAAAGAAAAACAGTGAACAACTTAACCACCAAGGCAGAAGGCAACAGCCTTAGGCAACCTGAGCAGGCACCACTCATTATTCTGTGGTGAATAAGATCAAAACTTGGGGGGGGGGGGGCGGCGCCCAGCTATCTACCTGCAAGAGGCAAGACACACTCATTTAAAAAAAAATGTGTGGGGGGCTCCTGGGTGGCTCAGTTGGTTAAGCGACTACCTTCAGCTCAGGTCATGATCCTGGAGTCCCTGGATGGAGTCCCGCATCGGGCTCCCTGCTTGGCGGAGAGTGGGTTTCTCCCTCTGACCCTCCCCCGTCTCGTGTGCTCTGTTTCTCTCTCTCATTGTCTTAAATAAAAAATCTTAAAAAAAAAATAAAAAAATTAAAAAAAGTGTGTATGTGGTTAAATATACACAACATAAAGTTTACCGTTTTAACTATTTTTAAGTGTACAGCTCAGTGGCATGAAGTACATTCATGCTGTTGTGCAACCATCAACACTACCTCCAGAACTTTTTCATCATCCCAAACCAAAACTCTGCCTTAAGTAATTCCCACTCCTCCTCCCCCACCCCAGGCACCCACTATTCCATTTTTTTGTCTCTAGGAATTTGACTATTTTATAAAGTATCCCATTTAAGTAGGATACAGTATTTGTCCTTTTGTATCTGGTTTATTTCACTGGCATGATGTCTTCAAGGTTCATCCATGTTGTGGCATGTGCCAGAATTTCCTTCCTTTTTCAAGTGACTAATAGTCCATTATACAGCTATGCCATACTTTATTCATTCGTCATGAGACGTTTGGGTTGCTTCTACCTTTTGGCTTCTGTGAAGAGTGCTGTTATGAACACTGCTGAAGGCACACCCCTTTTTACTCCAGGGCAAAGATTCATTTCAGAAAATTTTCCATCTCAAATGAACAGCACAAAAAGCTTCAGCACTTAAGTCAGGGCCCCACTTCCCAGATTTCAGCAAGGCCCAAATGTAGCCAAAACAGTCAACTGGGTCTTAATTTAATAAACCAGACCACCATTTCCTCAAGTCCCCAGACTAAGAAGATGGTGCTCAGCAGTGAAGTTAGCAAAGGAAAAATCCAGGGGTGGAAATAAATAAGCCAAGCATTCCCAGAAGAGCCTGCAATTTGCCCAGTATTATGTCTCTCCTCATGACACTGTGCCCCTTCTGTATGCTCTACATTCAGCACCTGACCAGGGTGAAATCGGCTACAAACAGCAGTTTACAGAAGTGTCTAGCTGGCAGCATTCAGGAAACCTTAAAACATACTGACTCCTGGGCCCCTTCCCACAGAGATGCCAATGAAAAGGATCCTGGTGGGGGCCAAGTATTAGGAGTTTCAAACACTCCCCAGGTGATTCTAATATCCAAGCCAAGATTGTGAACCACTGTACAATCAAGATCAAGAAATGGGGCACCATGCCACGACATGCCAGGAATCCTGGAGTTTTCACAAATGTAATTCGTGCCAATGTGCTCATAATCTGAAGCTAAACATTTCTGTGTTGAGTAAAATATAAATGAAACCACCAAAGTGGAACGTTCTCCTTCACTCGTATTTCTGCAGCTGTAACTGGCACTGCTCTGGACGTGCAATTCACAGTGGAGACACCCTGACCCCTATGTACACATCTTAACAGAGAAGGCGCCAGGCACTCCACTGTGATCTCCACCAGCTTAGATGGAAACACGCTCATGTAGAGATTTCCTGGGTCCATTCATTTCCTCTTCAGCACAGAAGCCAAGGGGATGGAAAGAGGAATAGTGGGAGAAGATTATGCCACTAGCACTACTGAACAGGACCAAAAGTTGGCTATAATTCCAGGGCTAATTTCTGGGTGTGGAAATTTCCCCTTTCCCACTGTTCTTGCAGAAAAGTCTTCTTAACATACCATGGGCAACCAGCAACTAGGACAGGCTCATGTTCCAAAGGTACATCAAGCCAGTTCCTGGGACTTTTCTCTGCTGGATTCCCAGGGAAGAATGTTGTAAATGATGGCTGGGTGCCAGAGCTAATCCAAAATGCACAGAATCGCTGATCTCCTCGGAGCCTGGAGCTCTAGGGCCTGGCTGACATCCAAGATTCCTAGGATGCAGAGAGCCAGTGTGGGGCAATGCCTGGAGTTTGGGGCCCTGTGTGGTAAGGTAGCACAGCAGTCAAGGAGAGTGAACAGTGTGGGGCAAGCTATCCTAGAACCCAGAGGCCATTCAGAGAACAAAGAATTAACATGTCTACCTTCAAAAACGGAAGAGATAAAACTATTCTTTAGCAATGATTGTTTTCGCAATTGCCTCAACATTCAACACCATAACACTACCTGTGCTGCACAGATTCTCCAAGTCAGCCGCCAATCACAGGGGCCATGAAGGGGGACACTGGTCCAAGGAACAAGCGATACAGTTGAAGCTCAACCTTGGTAGACCCTGCCCACCCCAGAGAACCAGCCTGCTAAAGGAAGCTGTGCCACATCTGAACTCAGACTGCAGCCTGGGGGTGGTCTGGTAGCTACGCAAAATGTGTCCCTGCCACCTCAGGGCACCTGGCACATGACAGGAGCCCAAGGATTCTAGTCAGGTTCCCCTTCTCTCTCACAGATATGTTCATTGTACCCTTTTTTAAAAAATATTTTATTCATGGAGAGAGAGAGCGTACACACATGCGGCAGGACGGGAGGGAGGGGGGAGAGTAGCAGAGGGAGAGGGACAAGCAGACCCCATGCTGAGTTCGGAGCCCAATACAGGGCTCGGATCTTGCAACACTGAGATCATGACCTGAGCCAAAATCAAGAGTCGGACACTTAACTAACTGAGGCACCCAGGTACCCCCGGACACTCGTGATTTCTTACTGTGAATATACTAGACCTTCCCTGTCTGGAATACCATGTCCTCCACAGCACCCCATCCTGGCAAACGCCTCTCCTTCAAAAAGCCTTCCCTGAATCCCTACCCCTACCCACCCCCCCACACACAAAGTCCGCCTTACATGGTCTTCTCAAGGATTCCTGTGGCCAGATTTTGTCTCATCACAATCACAGGATCTACTCAACGCTGAGTTTGAAACTCAATGCTTTCCCCCTAAGCTCTGGACGAAGGCAAGAGTGTCCTTTTTTACCACCCCTTTTCAACATTGTCCTGGAAGTCCTAATGAGTTAAGAAAAGGAAATGAAAGAGACACAGACTAGAAATGAAGGAATTAAAAAAAATTTTTTTTTTTGGAATAAAACTTTTTACTTGCAGATGACAGAATTGTCTATGTAGAGAATCCCAAAGAATAAAAAACCGCCTGGAACTAAGAAGCAATTATAGCAAGGTTGCAAGATACAAGGCTGACATGCAAAAAGCTAACTTTCCTATATACCAGCAATGAAAAACTGGAATTTGAAATTGGAAGCAACCACAGCATCCACCAAACTATGACGATGCCTGCTCCTTTTCTTCCAAGTTCATATTGCTATGTGAATAGCATCAAGTCAGCACCTGGCAGGTTGAAAGGTCCCAATAAATGTTTAAAGAAAGCCAAAAACCAACTACAAATGCCAGTTACACAAAACCTAAAGCCTAGGACAGAGACCCCCCTAACCCCAGAAAGAAGGCAGGATGCCTGCAGATGAGCCCAATGTGTCTTTAGACAGCAGTAATGCAGAGTATGTCATGGATGCTAAAGTCAATAGGAAGCCCAAGGAATCAGCAGAGGAGTGAGGTGGCACCACAATGCACAGTCTACTGACCTCTCAACTGCACCGAGCTCTGGCTCCTGAAGCAGTACTCTGCTCAACCTCAGGCTTTAAATTTAAGATTTGAAAATCCAAGGGAATAAAGGAAGACAGACTAACTTACTCTCAAATCCTCTGAAAATCCATTTAACAAAGGAGGTATATTAACAGAGGCTTCTCTAATCTGGAGAACAACTGATTGCTCTCCGGTTCTCTAAACACATGACCCCCTTTGCCTCCCTTTCACAGGGAGTGGTCTCTGATGGTGGTTGACACTTCCCCTTACCCTGGTGAAACATGTACTTCAGATCCAGCAAGACCTTGGTTCAGATCCTGTCCAGATGACCCTGGGCAGGCCCTTTAGCCCAAGGCCCTTCTTCTTGTAGGATTTTTAAATATCTACCTTGTATTTTTGCAAGGACTTAAAAAAAAAAAAAAAGCAGTTGGCACAGCTTCTAGCAAATGATTAAAAAAAAGAAAAATCAGCTCCTTCCCTTCCCACACACAAATAGGTAATTTCAAGATTTAAAACAGGGGTGCCTGGGTGGCTCAGTTGGTTAAGTGACTGCCTTCGGCTCAGGTCATGATCCCAGAGTCCTGGGATCAAGTCCCACATCGGGCTCCCTGCTCAGCGGGGAGTCTGCTTCTCCCTCTGACTCTACCCCCTCTTGGGCTCTCTCTCTCTCTCTCTCTCAAATAAATAAATAAAATCTTAAAAAAAAAAGATTTAAAACAGTAACAGTCCTGGGTTACATTCTCACAATCTTGACAAAGGACACAGCACACAGCATGGCAACCAGCATGGCACTTTCACAGGTCAGAAAGGCCAAGGAAACCTGTCACCCTCCTGTGACCAGGCCGCAGAGGTTATGAGACCTTCCCAAGTTGTTCTTTAGGCAGTTCTAAATGTACTGAGAGCAGTTCCCTTTTCGGTTGCTAAGCATATATTGGAATATACTACTCCCTCATCTTCATGCATGAACAACACAGAGAAGCATTTAGAGCCCCTCAACTATGCTTTCACAAAATTTGTAAGTAGCCTTGTGGGGGGCTTCCTTTGCTTAAGTTTTTACTCATCAAAACCTGACACACTCCCACACCTTCCTTTGTTTTGTCTGCCGGACAAGTATAAGAAACTTTCTATTTGCATAGTCAGTAGGTCTCTCTCAGAGCATGTTGACTTTTCATCTGCTTTTTGATCTCTGCCTCTGCACGTGGTTCAGGTCTAGTGGGAAATGCCCCACCTGCTGACAAAGGGAATACAGATGTGGGCTCCCACTAGGAGTGTCCTCATTTCCTCTGTCTGAGGCTTGCTCTCATCAAAGGGGATGATGTAAGAGGCAGAAAGCAGCCGTTTCAGTTGGAAATCAAAGATGGAATGGTAACAGCAGAATAGAAGGGCCCGGCTCAAACCAAACACCCTGGACTCCCAAGAGACCAGCAGCAGGGAGAAAGGGCTGCTGTCTGCATGTCTCCATCCCCAATCAGGCCTTTCTGCAGTCTCATCTTTAAGATGAAGGTGAAGCACAATAGGAAGTTCTGTTACAACCAGGGTTGCTAGTTGGGAGAACCACTACGAACCACAACACGAAAGGCGGCCAGACACCTGGTTATGCGGCAGCCAACAACTGTAGTGAAGGTTTCTTTCTGTCTGCCCTACACAGGCAGCAGAGCACAGGTACCCCAGGCAGGCCAACATACAACCCAGGTAGTCTGAACTTCATTGTTAAGCACTGGTTTATTGATGGACTCTGCAAAACACACAAACACGGGACACAGGTAGAAGTCCACAAACAGAAATATCTACTGTAAGCACTGCTGAAGTATTTGGTTCATTTCTTCCTCAATCTTGGCTAACTCTGTAACAAGACTGTATTTAACTCAAAGAGCTGTCAAAAACAAACAAAAAACCCTGCAAAATGCTTTCCCAGGATTCTTAACGTAAAAACCTATGGTCATATCACTCCTCTCCCTACTCCCCACCCCTCACCCCCTGAAAAAGGAATGAAAGTGCATTTTTTTTTAAGATTTTTTTTATTTGTCAGAGAGAGAGAAAGCACAAGCAGGCGGAGCAGCAGCAGAGGGAGAAGCAGACTCCCCGCTGGGCAGGGAGCCTGATGAGGGACTCGATCCCAGAACCCTGGGATCATGAGCTGAGCCGAAGGCAGACGCTTTACCAACTAACCCACCCAGGCTTCCCGAAAGTCCACTTGTATACAGCTTCCCTAACAGTTGTGAACTAAACCAAAATTCTAACAATCTACTTCCTACAACCAGAAAATCAGCTTAACAGAAAGAACGCCGCCAAATCAGTCATCCCTAGTTAAATACACAATCCAACTCCACCCAAGGTCTTAGCAAAGAAAACAGGTCCCACGCTGCTACTGCTAAGAGATCCTAAGCAGTCCAGGTTAATGTCCTAGGACTCCAGCACTTGGGTAGCTGCTGGCACATCACTATGTCACCTTTATGGGCCATGCCTTGAGCAGTGCAGCAACAGCCTTCTCTGCTGGCACAGAGTTGTTCCTTGTCACAGGGCACAACAAACACTTGCAGACACAGACATCTGGGGAGCAAATGTGCTCAGCTACCACAGCTACCTGCATGAATACCCGAGGCTCTAGCCTGACACTGTTCATTTGTGATCCACATGCCTGTCTTATAGCAGAAGGTCCCAGCATCTTAGTAGAAGGTGATTATGCAGGCGCCTGGGTGGCTCAGTCGTTAAGCATCTGCCTTCTCTGATTGATGGATCCAGCCCAGCATCGGGCTCCCTGTTCACTGGGAAGCCTGCTTCTCCCTCTCCCACTCCCCCTGCTTGTGTTCCCTCTCTCGCTGTGTCTCTGTCAAATAAATAAAATCTTAAAAAAAAAAAATAGGTGATTATGCACAAATGAGCAGTGTCCCCCCCCATTTTTTAAAAGAATCTTCCCCTTAGAGAGTTCTGCAATGTTCTCTAAGTCAGACAACCCTTTTGCAGTGATAATATGTGCTCAGTCAGCAGAGTAATCAACTCAAGAGTCCCTTGGTAGAAGTGGGGGATGGGAGAGTGATGGGACACCTGAGGCATCCAGGTTTGGCCAATCCTAGCTAAAAAAAGCAATTTGGGGATTCCCTATAAAAGATGCCCTAACCTCAGGCAGAATTCCCAATATGGACAAGATGTAGAGAGGCAAATTAACAGGGACACATTTCCAGGGCTCCTTTGGTGGTCTAACACGAGTGCACTCCGTGGCATGCCATCAATGCTTCCTCCTTCCTGCAGCAACAGGCTGCCACGAGGCAGCCACCACTCCAGAGCAGTTCCCAACATTCTGGTGCTATCTGTGCTTAAGGCAAGTGGCCACCCACTTCTGCATCTCATCCACCAAGGATCGTAAGCAAAAAATGACTACTGCTCTGCAAAGAGCTTGTAAGGTGGTAGCTCTCATTTCTGGCTGCAAAGAGAATTTTGGGGGGAGCTTGTTTTAAAAACCCATGTGTGGAGCTGGGAATGGGAGGACGAGCTGACTACAAAGAGGCCCAAGAGAATTAGGGGGGATGCTAAAAATATTGTTTCTGTCTCTGGTAGTGCATTTGTCAAAGTGAGTTTTATAGCAAAGTTAAGAAAATGAATAAACAAATAAACCACGAGTGGGCTCCCCCCGACTCAGACCTGCTGCCACGCAAAGAGTGCAGACACAGACCTGCAAGTGCTAAACAGGAGTAACCTGGTCTGAACACCAAGCTCCAGAGCTGAGCTGGGAGACCCAGGCCACTGTTAGGCTCATGACTCCTTATCTGTGAACCAGTGCTTCATAGGACCGACCCTCAGGGCTGTCCCACGGATTAGCAGGCTTACAAAGGGTGCCTGCCATATGTCAAATGTTCAGTGTTGTTCAATCAGTTATTAAGGGCAAAGGAGACGGAACCCAAATACTCTATTTTCTGAAATAGAAATCCACCTGTGTAGCTGAGACTCCTATAAGATCAGAGCTATTGGAACACTGCTGAACAACTAAATGTTAAAAAGTACTTTTCTGAAAGGAAAACTCTAGTTGAACGTAAAGAATGAGTTCTGTGACTTGTGGTTTATACTTAAGACAGCAAAGCAGCAAGACTAACAATCTTAAAAGAGTAACAAAAATCCTTGTGGGCTGTATGACCACAGCATTTCCTGCACTAACATCAAAGGAGGAAGAGGACTACTCCTAAACTCAGAACAGGGGGAAAATTGATACTCAAGCTTTTCCAGAGTGATTAAAGTGCAGTTCGTTAATCTTTTGAAACAACTAACTTATCGTGATACACAAAGCTACTGGGTAGAATAATTTTTCAAACTAAATGCTTCCTAGAGGGCTTTGGCTCAATTTTAAAGTTTTGATCGAATCTCAAAACTAGTAAAGGGAGGGGCAGGGGCGGGTGAGGTGGCTCCTAGACAATGAAGTGTCAGAGAAGCAAGCAATTCCCTCCTGGCCAAGAGCAGAACACTTTCAGGTTCAGAGGGAACAAGCAGCAGGACATTTTTACCTGTGGAATGAGGTCTTCTGATTAAAACATTTCACTGTCCTTACAATAAAAATGCAAAAAAGCCACAAGTAGGGAAAAGGTCACCCCACATCATAACACCTATTTTCAGGCACCTGGGTGGCTCAGTCAGTTAAGCATCTGCCTTCAGCTCAGGTCATGATCTCCAGGTCCTGGGATCAAGTCCCACATCCGGTTCCCTGCTCAGCGGGGAGCCTGCTTCTCCTCTACCCTTCCCTCCCGCTCATGATCTCTCTAAAAGTAAATAAGATCTTTAAAAAAAAAAAAAATAGTAACACCTATTTTTGTGTGTACAAGCACACAGGGTTACCCACAATCAATATTCTCCTCACATCCTGTGTCCTAGTGTTAATGGGATGTGTGTACAGACCTGTCACCTTTAACAGCGAAGTGACGGCCACTGCTACCCATCACAAAGAAAGGCCAAAGCTCACAAACCACACCCAGCTGTTTTATGTTGAAATATTTCCAGTTTTCCAATGTGGACATTAGAGGGTTGAGAGGGATCAAGAAACATTTGATGGTTTATTATTACATGCCCAGCTCAGTGGCCCCTTCTGTAAAAGGTGTATGACAAAGCCCCTGGTCAAAATGCCAGCAAGAACACTGGGAGAACCTAACTGGAAAAGGCTCACAGAGAGGGTACTATCCACCGCAACAAATTCCATGAGCAGGGGTTGGCATCAATGCCTTTTGGTCTCCCAAAGCTCTCATTTTGACATCTGACCTCCCAGAGCACACAAAGATATGTCCGTGTCTGCACAGGTACTCAATGTCAGTTACTAAACAAGCTCCACTCAAGGCCTGAAGCTCCTGGTTAGGAGAGTATCTTGGAACCAGGCCTGTGACTGCACTAGGGACCTAGGAAGCAGTCATTTCTAGAATGCATCAGATATCACACCAATTAGCTCTGGTACTGACTGAGCACCTGCCTGAATCAGGCAAGCTTTGCATACAGCTGAACATTCTCCAAGCTAGCCAGTGCCCTGCCAGAGGATTTGCTGAGCAGCCAAACCCAGCCTGGCCACGATGCCTGTAGTGGTTGGCAGGCGATGTATAAGAAACAACTTTCCCAGTTAAGTGCCAACTTTCCCTGAGTGTCCACATGCTTAGGGAATGCAGTTGGACTCAGACCAATGAGCAATTACTGAATGCTTATTGAGGCTCAGGCCCAGTGTGCTAGGATTCTGTACCCCACACCCCCCGCCCCATGAGAACCTTGCACAGGTAGGGACTAAGAACTCCGTTTCACAGACAAGGATGCTGATGCTAGAAATGTCATTCATTCATCTGAGGTCACAAAGCCTGCACAACTTCTCACCCTATACCCAAAAATCATTTCCTGATGAATTAAGGGCATACATTTGAAAGGCAAAACCTTACAACTTTTAGAAAACAATACAGAGTATTTTTCAGGTAGTGTTCTTCCCATTAACTATAAAACAAAGATTCATATATTCACCCATGTTATTATTAACATCTCCTTTTTGTCAAAAGACTATGGGGGGGTGGCACTAAACTAGGGAAAAATATTTGCAAAAAATCTATTATCCACAGAGATCTGATACTCAGTCTATAAACAACTTCTGCAAATCAATTAAAAAAGATAAACAAGCTAGGGGCACCTGGTGGCTCAATCGGTTAAGCATGGGACTCTTGATTTCGGCTCAGGTCAGGATTTCACGGTCCTGAGATCAAGCCCCAAGTCGGGCTCCACACAGGGCATGGAGCCTGCTTAGGATTCTGTCTTCCTCCCTCTGCCCCTCCCCCACCTGCCCAGCTAGTGCATGCACATACCTGCTCAGGAAAAAAAAAAAAAAAAAAGATAAACAGGCTAAAAGAAAATGAGCAAAAATCAGAAACAGGCATTTCAACAACACTGAATACGCACAAGAAAGTGCTCAAGTCTTAAAATTAACAAGTCAGGAAACAACAACTGTTGGCAAGGATGTGGAGAAAGGGGAACCCTCTTACACTGCTGGTGGAAATGCAAGCTGGTCCAGCCACTCTGGGTAAGGTTCCTCAAAAAGTTAAAAATAGAGCTACCCCAGAATCCAGCAATTACATTACTAGGTATTTACTCAAAGGATACAAACATAGTGATCCCGAAGGCCACCTGCCCCCCAAGGTTTATAGCAGAAATGACCACAACAGCCAAACTATGGAAAGAGCCCAGCTGTCACTGGACAGATGAATAAAGATGTGGTGTGTACAGATGTATGTGTACACACACACACACACACACACACAATGGAATACTACTTAACCATCAAAAAGAATGAAATCTCACCATTTACAACTATGTGGATCTAGAGGGTATTATGCTAAGCAAAGTAAATCAGAGAAAGAATTAGCATATGATTTCACACATATGTGGAATATAAGAAACCAAACAGGATCATAGGGGAAGGGAGGGAAAAATAAAATAACATGAAATCGGAGAGACAAACCTTAAGAGACTCTTAACTCTAGGAAACGAACTGAGGTTTGCTGGAGCGGAGGTGGGTGGAGGGGAGGTGGGTGGAGGCATGGGGTAACTAGGTGATGGGCATTAAGGAGGGCAGGTGATGTGATGAGCACTGGGTGTGATATGCAACTGATAAATCATTGAACTCTACCACTGAAACTAGTAATACACTATGTTAATTAACTGAATTTAAATTAAGTTAAATTAAAAAAAAAAAAAGATGCTCAGCCTCATTAATCTTCATTTCCCTGGTAACTGAAGCCACAATGACATTTTGTATCCATCAAGACTGGTAAAATATAAGAAGTCCATTAATGCCAATGTTTGTGAAAATGTGGTCCAACATTTTAGGATGTGGACAGGTAAACTGATGGGAATGTTCCCGAAAATCATTTGGTACGAAGGCATCCCCGATGATCCAGTAATTCCACTCCTGGCACTTACTGAAACACTTGTATACAGGCTCATAGCAACAATGCTTTCTAATGACACCAATTCCAGCCTCCCTTCCCCCTTCAATAAAAATAAATCTAAAGGGGGCGCCTGCCTGGCTCAGTTGGTAGAGCATGCGACTCTTGATCATGGGGTTGTGAGTTTGAACCCCATGCTGGGGGTGAAACTGCTTAAAAACAAATCTTAAAATCAGTATGAGAACCAATCGTGATACATTCACACTCTGGTGAAAATGAACAAAGTATACCTACAACATGCATGAACTTAAATGAGGCGGCAGGAGTCTGCAAGTAATGTGCTGGCATGGGTAAGAAAGCCGGAAACCAGTAAGACCAAGCAATGTACTCTTTAAAGGAATATGCAACTGAGACCAGAGTGAAAAAGGATGGTGACTTCAAAATTCAGGATGGGCAAGGAAATGAGGTGGGAAAAGAAGTATACACAAAGCAGAGGCGACTGAACTGGTCATGCCAGATCTCCTCAAGCTGGAAGACAGAAATTAGAACCACTCAGATTTTAAGTGCAAATCACTGCACCTTTAATCATGTATGACTGAATCCACAGCATCTTCTGTGATATCAGAGCATGTTCCCTCTGCTGTGCCCGATAGCAGCAGCTTGTTACTAACACTAGAGCTACTTGATCCCAGACAGATCTTCACAAACTTGAGGGAGGTGGGGTTTTTGTTACCCCACTTTACTGATAAGGAAACAGGGGCTCAGAGGTTAAGCAGACTGTCCCAGATCACTACCCATTTCTCCAAATGCCAGTGAATGTCCATTTTCAGCATGCTCTACTGGCCAACATAAAATGCAGCAGAGGTAAAGAGAACCTCTGCTAAGCATGAAACAAACCGCTGAGTGACTAGCTCATTCTGGTACCAGGACAAGAGAATGCCAATTGCTGTTTAAACAGTAAAAAGAGTGACTGCAAAGTTATGACTGGTTTCAAAACCTGGGAGGCAGCGTCTGCTTAAGATCCCTGATGAATCAAGCCCTCATCCTCTGCCCTGGACCAGAAGCTGTTTCACCAACAAGCATAGAGAGTAAGATGGGTTCTGAGATAAATCTTCAGCCTCAGGTACACATGCACACCTGTGAGTAAAAAACTGGAAGGGAGAACGTGGACTGGAATCCTCACCTGAAGACATCAACACTGTATTACCTAAAAGATCAATTAAGACTAGAAAAAAAGTTCACAGAAATAAGTCCCTGAGTCCCTGATACAACTTAAAATTCAACCTCTTGAAAATACCATGCATTCAGATCTGCATACAGTGTCTTGTAACTGGTATGTCATATGACAAGACTCATATCCGGAAGATCAAAGGGAGAAAGTAAGAAGTAAAAGCTGAAACTACTTGAATTCTGTGAGGCTGAAAAGGAATTTGTTACAATCAGAAAGACAGATAACAACAAGTGTTGACAGGGATGGAGGGAAACTGGAACCTTCATGCATTGCTGACAGGAATGTAAAAATAGGGCAGCAACTTTGGAAAGCAGTCCGCAGTTCCTGGAAAGATTAAGCATAGTTACCATATAAGGAGGAAGTTTCACCCCAAGCTATATACTCAAAGGAAAGGAAAACACATCTACACAAAAATTTGCATGTGAAACTTCAGAGCAGCGTTTTTCATAAGAACCAAAAAGCAGAAACTGACACGTCCATGAACTGATGAATGGATGATCCCGTTTATAAGAATGTGACCAGATTTTCCGAAAAAGGAAAAATCAAAATCTCGGGTGCCTGGGTGCATCAGTCGTTAAGCATCTTGCCTTCGGCTCAGGTCATGATCCCAGGGTCCCAGGATCGAGCCCCCTGCTGGGCTCCTTGCTCAGCGGGAAGCCTGCTTCTCCCTCTCCCACTCCCCCTGCTTGTGTTCCCTCTCTCGATGTCTGTCAAATGAACAAATAAAAATCTTAAAAAAAAACCTAAGCTGCTTCCTTTTGGGGGAGCAAGCTGTCTAGTTTATTTATCCTAAGGCTCTATGCTCACCTTCCAAGGACAGGTGGCATTTGATGCTTCTTGCACTGGACGGGAGGGAGGATGAAGCAATCCAAGTTGTCCAGGCATAAGTCACAGGACACAGAATGCAGGAAAAGGCAGAGCCTGCCAAGATTGATGCTGGAAGCACCTCTCACCTCTGCTACATCTATCTGATCATGAGTTGGGTAAGGGCCATCCCACTTAAAGGATTTCAAACGTTAAGCTGCTCTGGTCGCATTTGGAGGCAATGCATGGAGAAATGTTAAGTTACAGTGATTCTGGGAGCCTTTTCAGGATTACACTAGCTGAAATGAAAACATGAGTCAAGCTACTTGCCATGGAAAATGTCGTTAGTGGGTTGGGTTAAGAAGCCAAGGCTGTGGGGTAACTGACAGGATAAGATCCTAGGAATGGGTGGAGCCCACTGCATTTGCAACCAGTCACATATTTTTTTTTTAGGCTGCCTTGAAAGACACCTGGCTGGACAGGGGACCCCTGGCTGAACCATCTCCCTCCTTGTACCCTTGTGTCCACTTTTCACAGCTGACTAATAAAAATCCCAGATCAGTTTCAGCATGCAAAGAGGACAGAAGCAGCAGGCTTCTGCATGCAAGTTCTAAATTGAAACTTGTGTTCAGGGATGCCTGGGTGGCTCAGCAGGTTAAGCGCCTGCCTTCAGCTCAGGTCATGATCCCAGGGTACTGGGATGGAGTCCTGAGTCAGGCTCCCTGCACAGCGGGGAGACTGCTTCTCCCTCTCCCTCTGCCCTGCTGCTCCCTCTCTCTCTGACAAACAAACAAATCTTAAAAAAAAGAAAAGAAACCTGTGTTCAGAAGTAGGCAAGTAGCTATTTGCAAACCCAGGTTCATTTCATTGCAGCACTATTCATAACAGCCAAGAAGGGGAAGCAATCCCAATGTCCATCAACATACGACTGGATTAAGAAAATGTGGTATGCACAACAGAGGGCGCCTGGGTGGCTCAGTTGGTTAAGCAACTGCCTTCCGCTCAGGTCATGATTCTGGAGTCTAAGGATCGAGTCCCACATTGGGCTCCCTGCTCAGCGGGGAGTCTGCTTCTCCCTCTGACCCTCCCCCCTCTCATGCTCTCTCAGATAAACTCTTTCAAAAAAAAAAGTATGTACAAGATATTTTCTTTTTTTTAAAAAAGAGTTTATTTATTTGACAGAGGGATACACGGCAAGAGAGGGAACACAAGCAGGGGGAGTGGGAGAGGGAGAAGCAGGCTTCCCGCCGCGCAGGGAGCCCAATGCGGGGCTTGATCCCAGGACCCTGGCATCATGACCTGAGCCGAAGGCAGATGCTTAATGACTGAGCCACCCAGGCGCCCCAACAACAGGATATTTTCTGCCTTAAAAAAGGAAATCCTCTCATATGTAACAACGTGGAAGACATCTGCTAAGTGAAATAGGCTGTGACAAAGGGCAAATACTGCATGATTCCATTTATGTGAGGTATCTAAAATAGTCAAACTTTCGGAAACAGAAAGTAGTTATGTTGCCAAGGGGCTGGAGGGAAGGGGAAAGAGAGAGCTGTTAAATGGAGTTTCAGTTTTGCAAGATGAAAAAGTTCTAGAGATCTATTGCAAAACAACGTGCAGATAATTAAAAACATTAGGATGATAAACTTTTTATGTTTTTTTTGGGGGGGGGAAGGCGGTTGTCTTCACCACAGATTCCTCACCTCAGAAATGGAGATGACTGTCCCTCACAGGGCTGGTGTAAGTGTCAAATGGGATGCAACAGAAAATGAGTGCCCAATAAACTCTATTAATTATACTATTAATAAGTTATGATTTGGTATTAACTGCACATTTCATAATGCAGTCACAGAGTAAACCCAATGGGCCTTGAGGTCTGGTCTGCAGCGCACTAACACAAGCTCTGTGGGCAGGCTTCATCCACCTGGTTCAGCTGACTCAATTCAGGCAGACCCACCAATGGCACTTTCTATAACCACAGCTCAGGCTTCAGTCCCTGCTTCAGGCTTTCTTCACATTCTCCACACCCAAAGATAATGGGCCAAATGCACCAGCCCTCCCACAAAGCTCTGCTCACAAAATGGGGGAGGAGGGAGATATATGGAATGAATGAAATGAAAGCTGTTAGATAAAGCAAATTCCAAGGAGGAGCAGGGAATTTTCTAGGCCATAAAAACAGAAAGGCAGAGATTGGAGAATACCATACTTACCTAGGTAACTGGAGTTCGCTCCACAATGGATAGTTTTCAAAGGAAAAGCCCTTTCCCTGAGCTGATGAAGGTTAATTCTTCACCTGAGTTCTTAGGCTATGCAGGCTTGGCTTTCTCTAGCCTGGAACCTTGCTGGGACTCCATTTACAACCTCCTGTGGGAATGGGAGCAAGGTACTTGCCCTTCTCCACAAATCAGGATTCAGTTCCTGACTGTCCTCTCACTCTACTTGTAGCCCCAGGCCCCTCCTTCTTCTCTCTCCACAGAATCCCAGAAGACCTCGCCTACCCTCCCGGCAATGCCCAAAGTCCCCACTTCTGGCCTAGGTCTGCCCCTGCATTCCAGAACTGCACTCCACCTGCCTACAAGGCAGTTTCAACCACAAGCACCAGGGGACTAAAATAAGCCTATCTTCTCTAAAACCTCTCAAATCAGGCACACTTTTCACATGGTGATAGTGGCTACAGTACTGGATGGATAATTCAGCAACTCAAGATTTTCCAGTACTGCAGGAGTTCCACAGGACAGCACTGCTTTAAAAACTGTGTAGGTCACAGGGCACCTGGCTGGCTCAGTCGGAAGAGCATGTGACTTTTGATCTTAGGGTCGTGAGTTCAAGCCCCACGGGTAGGTCACTGTAAAGTAAGATCCAACCTGGACCCTGAAAGATGGGAGGAGGGTGTCTAGAAAAAGCGAAGAATCAAAGACATGGGACAGCAGTCTGTCACAGAAGCTAGGGCCCAGAGTACCACAGGATGGCAGTTTGGGTTTTAGCTTATATGCAGTGGGGTTTTAGAGCAGCAGGAGAATTTTGCTGCAATAAATCTAGTACATTTTGATCATATTCCAACTAGCTTACTAGTCTAGTTTTTAGCTTTGCATGAAGCCTATTTAACCACTTGTACCATTTTCTCTTGACTGGATTTTTCTCACAGCTACTCAGAGCCAAACTCTTACTCAATGAGATCATTTGTCATCTTACAAAGTCAAAGAAAGGTTTTCAAAGAAAAATGATCTGTTTCTTCAGAGCACTCCTATTAAATAAATTACCACCTTTCTAGCACTGAGCCACTGCCCACCACTGGACATATTAGGACCCCTTAAACACTTGCCTCACTCTGCCCCCAGTCATGCTTTAATTGTACATGGCATACAGACATGGAAAATACCTTTATTCACCACTGAATCTTCACTGCACACACAGAATATAGATAGCACAGTGCCTGATTACCTAGTAAGTCCTACACACACCCTGGCAGAATTTGGCCTGTTTGCTTCAGGCAGGAAATTCCCTTTAAACAAGAGTCCCTAAGTGGGAAATAAGCACCTATAAGCTGGAACTCAATTGCACCCTATAGTAAGTGGCACTTTGAAACACAGAGACTCACCATAATCCTAAGAGATCGTCCAGTTCACACCCCTGCTTTAACAAGCCTGGGGCACAGAGGCTAAAGATGAAGTTTACTCCAGCTTACTGACTGCCCAAACTCCATCTTCTGTATTTAGACTTTCACTGGAATAGCAAGGAAAAAATGGAGGTGAAACCAAGGCAGGTGAAGTTTAATTCCACTCATGTAAATTTCTTCATGAGACTCCTCAGGAGAGTAGCACTGCATTTAATGACCAGATGCCCAGATGAAAAGGGGATCTGCCCAGCCAGAGTAATGACCCTCCTCTGACCATTCCCCACCCCACTGAGTGCCTCCAAGGGACAGGTGCTTGCTTGCAGAACAGTCCAGATCTCCACCCGGGCCTCAGCTATCCTCAGATGGACCAGCCAAAATGCCGGCTCCTTTCCTATGCTCACAGCTGCAAGGTCTCTCTTCCTTCAGAGTGGCCAGCCTATTCCTCTCAGAAAGCACTCCCGCAGTCTACCTTGTACACATTACGTACCATCTTAACCATCTACACGTGGCAGATTCCCTCCTTCCACAGTTTGTAGAACAGAAGTCAAGAGCATGTGGGAGGTGCCTGGCTGGCTCATTTGGTGGAACATGCAACTCTTGATCTCGGGGTTGTAAGTTCAAGCCCCATGTTGGGTGTAGAGATTACTTAAAAATAAAATCTTGGGAAAAAAAGAGAGAGCACGTGGACTCTTGGAGCCAGGTGCTGCCTTTCATCCCTGCTCAAGTGAGTGAGCTCTCTGGGTGTCAGCTTCCTTTTCCAAAATGGAGATGATACTAGTACCCAGTTAGTAAGGCTGTTTTCTTAAGACTTAAGGAAAACATAGGAGCCTTTCTTAGAAATCTAGCACCTGGGTCACAGTAACCACTCAAATACTCACTAAACAGAGTGCTCATAAACATATGCTCAAGCTTCCCATCTGGGGAAACAGTGAGAAAGAAGAGACCCACACTGCAGCTCCATACATTAAGGATGACAGACAGCCAGGTGACTCATGTTCGACTTCACTATTTCAAAATAGGCAAGCAGTAACAGAGAAAAAAAAAACCCATACATTCAGAAAAAACAGTTCTACCCTTTACAGGAAACCTTTTCACAAACAGTCATGAATCAAAAATAAGCACTGCCTCAAGGTGAACAAAGGGAAGGAACATGGGGGTCTGGAAGGCAAGCGGAAAGAGCCACAGGCTAGGGAGGGCATTCAGCCCTCGCAAGGACAAGGGAAGGATGCTCACACAGGGTTTCCAAAGCAAACAGGCCTGGAGATGTCTTGAGAGAGGACCCTGAAGACAGGCCAACTAAACTACAGGCTGCATGTGCTACGACTCAAAAGGGCTGCAACACTGGTAACTCAAAACTGCATTCCTGGGATTACAAAGATGCGTGTTATGATTCTGAAATAGATGAACAAAAGGTGGTGTTATTTCAGACAGCTAATCTGTCAGCTCAATTGTTTCCTAGTGTCAAAAGGAAAACAAATGAAGACACATACACATGACTTTCTTACTTAGCAGCTTTTTATAACTGAAAGCACTTGAGCACCAAGTAATTTTCAACAAAGATTATAAATGAAAACAACCTACACATGGATGGCACCACCTTTTACAAAACTCTTCCATGTGCCCTATCTTGCTTGTTTCTCTTAATTACAGACTAGAAAGGGGAAACTGCTCAAGCAACAAAAATCATGCCTGTACAGTAAGACTGTAATTCAACTGAGCAGAACAATGGGATTAAGTAAAGCCAACACCAACAGTAAATGAGTGAAATATCCATCAGCACATAACAAGTTTAATCTTCGAACTTCAGAGATTAACGAGGAGAAAGGGACTTTTTAATACACACTATTCTTAAAAGTAACAGGATCTTTTCCATCCTCCAACTCTGCCCCAATTACAGAAGTATGAATTATGCAAATTTATGGTATTGTGTTTCCTATTCTTTCCACCACACAGGCATGTGGGGAGAGACAGCAGAGTGGCATCATGCTCCACACATGGAGTAGCATGTTCGTATTCCTAAGCATTAACATTATGCTGAAGAATGATACTTTGCCATCCCACAAGTTCTATCTCCCTCAGCGTGTAGTTCTAATGTATGCATGAAGAGCAGGCACTAAATCACAATAGGGACCTACAGCCATAATTCTAAGTCTACCGACATCTAACCCCACCAAATGACAGGCTAGCTAATGGCCCACTGGGTTACCTTCTGCAGCAAAAGCTCCAGGCCAACACCAAATCCTGAAGACAGTTTTACGAACAGTGGCAACTTCAGTGAACAAAACCTCTCTTCCTCTGCAGGAACTGATAGGCCCATTCTGACATTCCTCATGCCCAGGAAAGAAAACAAGCTGGAAAAGAGGGGGTGCCTTGGGCAGGTTTGTACCACTGCTGACACTCATAGTAACAGCTCTATAAAACCCTCTGGAGGATTTTACAAGGTCAAACCAAAATGGGTGCTCCACACTGTTTCCATGTCATAAGTTTTTAAGTGTCTGTCTGCAACAAGCAGGCTACCTGCAAAAAGGAAAAGTCTTCAAAACCACCAAGAGCTTCTCGAAGTAAAATTCAGGAAATTCATTTTAGTACATGCTCCTTGGATGGGCTCTGGTTCATGAGAACCATCCTCCGCCAACTGTTCTATGTTCACGCATATGCATTTTTTTCTGGAGAAAGGACCCATAGCATTCGTCACATTCTCAAGATGACCTCTGACCTCCCCTCAAGAACTGAAGCTCTAGTGAGAAACAGGGCTGGTCTCATCCTTGGCCACTGGATCCTCAATTATTCCAAGCTCTTTAAAGGACTGAATAAATCCAACAGCAAGAACTGTAGGAAAATGATTACTCTAGCAGTGCTTAACACTTGTTTTTGATTATGGAAATAAATCTGAGTAGGCTTTCTGTAATACTAGAGGAATGTCAAGCAGCAGACTTTACAAGAACTTAAGTACAGAAACAGCTTAGCAAATGGCAAAATTACAACTGTAGTTTTCACAGGCATGGACAAAAGATGAACCCAGTCTACTGAAATATTCTCCATTACAATTCCATTCATACATACAAGCATTTACTGGTCTCCTTTCCAAGTCTTGCCTTGTGCTTCCTCAATGTTACAGGCCCATCACACCCCTGTGCTTCTTGAGGGCTGTTTTTCTGGCCAAAATGACCCTATCATCACTGGTGACCTGAGTCCTCTCGCTCCACCAAAAGAGACACTGAGACTTGGGCTTGACCCCTCTCACAGCTCCCCACAGAGGCTCCCTCTGTACCCACCACCTGGTAAAATAGACCATTTAATCCTTTACCAAAGGACTGGGAATACATAATTCTTAACCATCTTCACTTTACCCTTTTCTTGAGTTACTCACTCGAAGCTGATTTTAATTCTGGTTTATGACTTAGTATGGAAAATTAGCTTCCCTTTCAGTCATCCAAAATTTCTTGCTTCCAGTCAAGGGGCACACTACTAGTGAAAGTCAGACTGCTCAACCAAAGTAAATTCACCTAGCATGCCTCATAATGATGAACAAGATGCTGCTGGAGCTATTATTTGGGTTGAGCAACTGGAAAGCAGAGATGGGCTACAGGTCCCATGTTTGAGGCAAGGTGGTTTGGCATTCCTATTCTGTACAAGGTCAGTGATGGGCATTGATCCAAATCAGAGTCTTCTGCCATCAGACAGCATGACCTGGGAAGACTCAATCTTGACCTTAACATCGGTATATCAGAGATAGGTAACAAGCTCCGAGGTCCCTGTTTGAGACCCACTCGACTTCTTGTCACATCATCCAACAGAGTTCCCTTCTAGCAGTTTTAAATTAGTTATTTATATCAGAAAGACCTAACCAATAAAACTATTTCCAGAGAGAGAGAAACTAGAAATGTGGAAGGACAGTTTCTGAGAATAAAGGACAGGTAGTTTGCCTCACACACTTGAAGAGATAAAAGGTCCCAAATGGAATCACTTGTGCTAAGCCCCACAGTCACCAAACTGAGACTTAATACCTAATTATGGTTTCAACTTCTCCCAGGAGTGGAATTTTAAACCAGTCAATCTGGAATTACCTGGTCAGCACTAGTGAGGTAATCTGCCCAACAGACCCCAGCCCCTAAAGGAAGGTGACCTTGCCTAAAACAATCTGCTCTTCACTGTAACTTCCTCCTCCTGCCCCCTTCTGCCTGTAAAAAGCTTTCATTTTATACAGCTCTTTGGAGCTCCTTTCTATTTACTAGGTGAGATGCTGCCCAATTCATGAATCACTGAATAAAGTCAACTAAGATCTTTAAAATTTACTCGGTTGATTTTTTTTTTTAAACACACACACACACACACACACACACAAAACACTCTTTATATACTTGTTTTGTCTGTTGCAGACTGACAACTTTCACCAATACAGGCTTCCTCAACTCCCCCACCCATTCCAGCCCCTACAGAGAGGACGCAGCAAGCAGTGGGTACAAGGAAGAAAAAAACTGAAGAGCAATGCAATTCACCTGCTACTAAAAAGCATATACAGGAGTCACCCTCAGACAAGTGGGGAAGAAATAGATTGCAATAAAGCTAAGATGTAGGTACCATCAAGGTACCTACAGTTACAAGTGAGTGGGTATCTAAAACAATGTTATTTCACACTGTTCTGACAGAGCCCACGGTAAGATACACGTTTTATCATATACACAGCAATACGTAAAGTCCAAGTAAAGGTTTTATGAAATACTCTTCAATGTGCGACACTCTTTGACGTTACTTTTCCCCTTAAACAATGATTGCAACCCTTAAGTTCATGTCATTACTCTCAGTCTAAAAAAAGATATAAAACAAGAATGACTTTTTTTTATTTTTTTTTAAAGATTTTATTTATTTGACAGAGAGAGACAGTGAGAGCAGGAACACAAGCAGGGGGAGTGGGAGAGGGAGAAGCAGGCTTCCCGCGGAGCAGGGAGCCCGATGTGGGACTCGATCCCAGGGCCCTGGGATCATGACCTGAGCCAAAGGCAGAGGCTTAACAACTGAGTCACCCAGGCACCCTAGAATGACTTTCTTTTAAAAATCTAGATTCTGGTCTAAGTTCTTTGGAGCCCAAACCTATTACCCCATTTTACATGAGAAACTGCGACTTGGGAGGGTATGTGACTGGTCCAACGCAAGTACAGTGTGCCCCTGTACCCAGTTCTCATGCATACACACGCACACACCTGCGTACGTACGTATTTATGTACGTACAGACACACACACACACACGCAGTGCTAGCAGGTTCCACACTCCATGCAGTTCTCCTGTTTCAACCCTCACATTAACGATCTGCTCCCACCAAATATAGGTTTCCCCAAAAACAATGGAAAATGTTTCAAGTGTAAAATCCCCAAACTGATCTCACACTCTTCCTTTTTCTTTATTCTTAAAACACAAAACAATCTCAAAGGTCAACTTTCCCACAAATGTGTATGTTATTGCCCGGGTACGACAAGCGAGGACATTAGCCACCTACAAGGACATAGGAATTACTAATTCCTGTTTCTGGAAATTGCATAATACCAAGCCCAACACCTCTCCCTTGGCAATGCTTCCAGTGTGCCAGTGCCTCTTGACTTGACAGCAACAAGGAACAAATACGGACTTTTAGTCTTAAATGGAACCAAAACAAGGAAGGTGACCACATGCGAAGTAGAGTCTGGACAGCTTTTCTCAAAGCCCTTCAGGCAAAGCAAGCACTCCCTTCAGACCCTACTAATCCAAATACAATACAGATGTGAGCCCTCCCTCCCCTGCACCTTCTGGCCACCTGCCAACCCTCAGGTATACATATTCCACTTCACAAATAAGGAAACTGAGGTCTAGAGAGATTATGTAAATCACCTGCGGTCAAGACCAGAAGGGGGCGGGGCTTGAACGCTGAGAGTGGACTCCACAGTTCTCCCTTTCCAGTTACACAGCTCCAACCAAGCCTGCTCTCCACAGCCCAAAGACCTAGAACTTCCTACATTGGGCAGAACAGGCCAATACTTGTCAAGGAAAAGATCACAGAATAGCCTATACTTAGGACGAACTAAAAAAAGTCTTTGTAAGTATGTCACAGATCAAAAAGAAGAAATGGCATATTCATTTTTTTTTTTTAAGACTTTATTTGTCAGAGAGAGAGGGAGAGAGAGACAGAGAGTAAGCACAAGCAGGGGGAGAGGCAGGCAGAGGGAGAAGCAGACTCCCCACGAAGCAAGGAGCCGGATGCGGAACTCGCTCCCAGGGCCCTGGGACGATCTGAGCCAAAGGCAGCTGCTTAACGGAGACTGAGCCACCCAGGCATCCCAAAATGGCATATTCATTCGAACACTTAATTTGCAGTTAAATGCTCAGATCTGGCTGATCTCCGAAAGTTATTCTCCAATTGGGTTTAACACAAACAAAAAACACCTCATATGGCACTGGATCCTAATGGTCCCTAGTAATGGTGACTGACATCAACTGGTTCGTCTGGTCAACAAGGCCCAAAGTCCATTAGTAGGACCTCAGCCTCCCAACCAGGAACTTCACTTTCCCGGCTCATCCAGCTGCCTGCCTCTCTTCCAGAGAGAGGCTCATTTGTGACACAAAGCTTCCTGGAGATCAGAATCGTTCTGTCATACCCAGATGTCAACATAATTCATATTAGGGCCAAAGAAGGTAGGGAAAGATGCTGTGCTTGTGCTCTGGAAAAACCTTAGTCCACCAGCGACTTCTGGCACCATGGCCATTGCCTTTATTCCTATCACCAAGTTTTAATGAAATAGGAAACTTACATATTAGGCCCGAAAATACACCAGGCTACATTTCCCTGCTGGATCATTTCCCCAAATTCTGCAGCCAACATCCCAGAGTGGATGCCCCCAAACCACTGAATTTCCCCTAATCCCATCAGCATCTCTTTTAATCTCAATATCAGATTAAAACAAAGCCTCACTTAAAAAAAAAAAATCTCTAATCCCCACTTTAAATCACCTCCTCCAGTGGTCTCCATGCACCATTTACTTGGGAAGACAACGACATAGAGGGGATGTCTTCTTAGAAGGCACCTGGCTGACCTTGGTGTCAACTGGTGACATGATTTCTAGGAGTACCAGTTAGTGCACCTTCTTAGCCCTCAGGAGCTCTACTCTCATACCTGGCTACCTCTTCCCACTTCTTTTTTTCACCCTGGGCAATGACAGCAAGTAAGTAACTAACCTTGAGAGGGCACCACCTCATTTTACCCTCAGATGAAAAAAAAAGTGAAATTTGCAGGAGGTTGAGAGACAAGCTGAAGGCCACAGAGGTGGCAGTAGGGCCAGGACTCAAACTGGGGTCTGTGTCACACTGGTGGTATCAGTCTTTGAGCAGGCTAGCAAATATGAGACAGGATCAGATGCCAAGAGGCTGCACAAGCCCTCCGCAGTACCCTTCCCCAGAGCGTTCAGTTACCACTGGGTTCCTATCACAGGATCAGGAACTCTGAGACTTGATTTCAGGAAACAAAGTCCAACTCTGGCAGGAGAGAGTAGAAAGGTCAAAGAGCAAGATGTCGAGACACATCTGCTTCTCAGAAGCCTTCAGAACACACTCAAGAGGACATTTTGTTTTTACTCAATTACTTTTTATGGGGGAAAAAATGTTACAAGACACTGTCAAGCTGTAATTGTGGAGAAATGGACATTCATGGAACTTTTCTGGAAAACTAATTTGTTTTTGTTTTTTTTTTAAGATTTTATTTGACAGAGAGAAAGAGATAGCAAAAGCAGGAATACAAGCAGGGGGAGTGGGAGAGGGAATAGCAAGCTTCCCGCAGAGCAGGGAACCCGATGCAGGGCTCGATCCCAGGACCCTGGCATCATGACCTGAGCCAAAGGCAGACGCTTAACAACTGAGCCACCCAGGCGCCCCTGGAAAACTAATTTGTATCAAGGTTTAAAAGATGCACACCCCTTGATCTAGTGATTCCCTCCCTAGACATGAAAAAAGAAAACTCGAAAGTCACGTCCAAAAATAGTAAAATTATGGTACAGTCATATGGTAGATTATTAGACAACTATTTAAATAGAGCATCTTGGAAGTTATCGCATATTTTCTTGAAAATTTAAGAGTATAACTTAATTTTGCTGCTCATTAATAGAAAAAATTGCAATACAAAAGAGATTAAGGAATAGTTTTTGACAACTTAACATTATGTTAACATTGTTATTTTTCAAATCATTTCAAATGACCACAAACTACTTTTGTTTAGGGAAGGAAAAAAAAACAACAACTTACAATCTCATTTTCAAATGATGGTGGACCGGGGCGCCTGGATGGCTCAGTCGTTGAGCGTCTGCCTTGGGCTCCGGTCATGATCCCAGAGTGCTGGGATCGAGCCCCGCATCGGGCTCCCTGCTCAGCGGGAGGCCTGCTTCTCCCTCTCCCACTCCCACTCCCCCTGCTTGTGTTCCCTCTCTTGCTGTGTCTCTGTCAAATAAATAAAATCTTAAAAAAAAAAAAATGATGGTGGACCAATCAGTGCTATTCCCCCCCTTCAGGGTTGTCAAGAATGCGACAGATGGCTGTTTGCCCTAACTTTGACACTGGACTTAATCTATTTCTTTAGAATGGAACATATCCCATGATTTAAGGTGGGATGTGTGGATTCAGTTTAATGAGTTGTAGCCTGTTTAGACTGAAAAAGAAAATAAAGGGTTTTAACAACTGCCCTTTATAACAGAAGTGTGGAGTGCATCTTCCAGACGGGTTTCTGTGCTTTACCAGCATTTCAAACTGTTCTCTAGGAATGTACGATTTTTAAAAACTAAGTTGGGATCACACCACGCAGACTGTACTACATGCAACATGCTGACATCCTTGTACTTCCATTTCCTCATTTTTTTAAATGGGTACACCCACAGCTTAGCAAGCTTTTCTTTTAACCCCTTGTGAAAGCACCAGAAAATCAAGGCAGTTAAAAAGTCATTGCACATCATCAAATAGTTATGACCCAGCAATTCCACTCCTAAATATCTACCCACAAGAAAATGTCTGCACAAAAACTTGTATATGAATGTTCACAGTGGCCAAAGTGGAAACAACCCAAATATCCACCAACTAATGAATGGATAAATAAAATGTGGCATGGGTTCACATAATGGAGTATCATTCAGTTATAAAAAGAATGAAGTACTGATTCATACTATAGTACAATCCTTGAAAACATACTGAAAGAGATCTGACACGAATGACTATATATGTTACGATTCCTGAAATATCCAGAAGAGACAAATTTATAGAGATAGAGAACAGATTAGTGGTTGCCAGGCACTGGGGGACTGGGCGGGGATGGAGAGCCGCTGCTAATGTATAGGGATTTCTTTCTGGAGGGATGTAAATGTCTTAACATTCGTTATGGTGATGGCTGCACAACTCTGAATATACTAAAAACTACTGAATTGTACATTTTAAATTGGGGAACTGTATTGTGTGTGAATTGTATCTGGATAAAGCTGTTATTTCTTTAAAGAAGGGTATTTGGTGGGATTTATTACAGTAACAGTGTAATGATCAAGTTATACACAATTTACATTCAGTAAACATTTGGAGATAAATATGTTAATAAAGAACCCATCAAAGAAAACTCACATGCAAATATCTTTTTGTCTTCCTTTGCACATAGTAAGAGCTCAGAAACTAATCGCTGAAATTGATTGGGCAATCACGTCCACATAAAACCCAAATATTAAAAAGAAAGTGCTTAATGTTAAAAAAAAAGATCAAGTTTTTATTGACAACATGAGATCCCAAATATTAAAAAGAAAGTGCTTAATGTTAAAAAAAAAGATCAAGTTTTTATTGACAACATGAGATTCACATTAAAGAAATGCTACCCATACATGTTTATTACCCACTTCATCTCCCTCTTAAAATACTTTTCCCAGGCCAGTGTTGAACCACAGCCCAAACCCACTCACCACATTTCAAACTAAGTGGGAAATGTACAGTAGACAATGCACAGAAGCAACTGCATGTCACATTGCCCAGACTATAAATAAGTTCACTGCAATTTCTGGACCTTACCATCCTACTTAAAAGTCGAATTACTTGTAAATCACTACTAACCAATTATATCCCCTCCTAAACATAAGAGAAATTATTTGCATTTGGTATGCCAAATTCTTGCTCAATTATCTTTCCAGTTTGTTCACTCAAAGAATATTTTAGGTGCTCTTCTAGGTGCTGAAGATACAACAGAGAATTAAAATAGGCAAAACCAAGCAAACATAACCCTGCCTGCATGGAACTTAAATTCCAGTAAAACAAAACGAAAAATGTAAAATTTTATTTTTTTACAAACTCATGTCTTTTGAATTAAAAATGAACTGTCAGCATTTGCAAGGAATCCCCACACTTCTCACCTTGCAAACATGCAGTCCTCGCTAAACACAAAAGTCACAAACATTTATGAAATATTGGTAGCAATTTCCAATCACAAGCTTTTCTTTCCTTTTTATACATTTGCCGGGAGCATAATGACAAACATGATCTATTTTACAAGTTTATTCCAAATCAGAAATCTAAATACTTTACAATTGTGATAGATGACAGTGGTTGTCAAAAGATTTAACAGCCCAGAGTCTTCAAATCATTTAAGTGCCAAATAGTTTTTGCTTTAAATTAAGAACAAGGATTCCAATCTCCTTCTAGATCTGTAAATCTCAAGTCATTCAATAACCTGAATTGTGTAACAGAAAAATACTGCATCCTCCCAACCTCCAAAGACAAAAGTGCAATTTAGTACAAAGATCACAACAACTGGTTCAAAAGGGTAACTTTTGGAAACAAAGTCTAAATTCCTTTAAACAATTCAATAATTTAGTGGAAATTTTACAAAGCAGCCAGTAATTCCCTTGAAATTCTTAGGTAATTCTTTTTCTCCTCACCATCCAAGCTAGGGAAGCTAGTCATATGGGCACCCTGGAACAGTCAACCTATCCCGAAAATGTAGCCACTTTCAAGTTCCGACTTTCATCTGTAGGCAGAACTCCTTATCTTCAGCAAATTGGCTGGGGCTGAATTCTAGCTAGATGTACACAGGTGGGCTCATCTCCTTCCAGTTATGACCAACTAAAGTGATCTTATTAAAGAGATTTACTCCACAGCCTGAGCCCTTAGATACTATGTTTTTTCTACTATGGAAAGGGGTATGGTGGTAACAGGGAAGCAATGACTGCTTGCTTTATTACGAATCACACTTTTCCTTCTAGATTTACTCAACGGAAACCATCTGAGAGGTTTATCTTCCCCAGGATGAAGTTCTGGGGGGAGAAGGGCTTGGTTATCTAGAACACCTTGAATAAAAGATAATCCCCATCCAAATTAAACCAAAAGGAATGTTTTATTACTGGCAAGGTCATAAAAACAGATTTTACCATCCAAAACCTACTTGGAATTGAAAACATTCATAAATCCTGTTGAATATAGCTTTCTTTACCACTTCCAGACTACAAATTCTAAGGACTAACAACTTAAGAAACTTGACAGCCCCATTCATAAAAACCTCCCAATCATTATTACGGCACCAAAGAGCCACTGCCTTAGAGCTACACTGAGACTTGGTTTTTGTAAATACGGACAGATAGAACCTTCTCAAAGGAAATCAAAGACACTTCAATTCTCACAAAAGACTCCCAGGAAGTCACTTCTTGCATGCAACACACACATAAAAACGAACCCAAAGACCAAGACCATAAACCCCACCAGGCTGCAGAAAACATTAAATGAGTAAACAAACAAAAATAACATTTCAAAAAACAACGCGTGGTCTTGAGTAAATGGGAGGTCAGCCACTCAGCAAAAGCGCATGACTCACCCACGGGCCTGAATTAAGTATTTTCACTGTCCACTACACCAAAGTGGGATTTCCCATTTTCACCCAAGGCCAGGCCTTGGGGGCAGCTCAGTCGGGTAAAGTTGTGCTGCTTCCGTAGGGGCGGGGGGGGGTGTCATTTTATTTCGCTGAATCACAACTCCCCCACATCCCCACCCCAAACCACCACCCCGCACCACACGGCGAACAGACCAGGCCGTGGCAAGGACGCCAGCGAACACCGACCGAGCAAAACAAAGCGCGAAGCGCAGGGCTGCCAGGCCTGGAGTGGGTGGGTAAAGGGGGTCAGGTTCGCCCCACACAGCACCTCTCCCACCCACGGGGGTGTCTCGGGCAGGTGTGCAGCAGCAGCCTCCTCCCTCCACCTGGGGACCAGCCCCATTCTCCGCAGAGCTCCCGGGACCGCCGGGAAGACGAGGAAATGGGGGCGGGGGCGCGCTGCCCCAGCCCGGGCAGGAGGACCCAGTCGCCGAGGGAGAGCGCGCTGAGCCCGGCCCACGTGAGCGCCGGGGTCGGGGCCGCCCCGGGGACCGAGGTCGGGAAGAGCGGCGCCCGCGGCCACCACGCCAGGCCCGGACTTACCGGGGCCGGGCGCGCCGCGGGCCCCGCGACGGCCGCTTCCTCCTCCTCCTCCTCCTCACTTGACAAAATGGCGGCGGCAGGAAGTGCCGGGCGCCTCGGCCCGCCCCCCCGCCCGCCCCCGGCCACCCGCCCCGCCGCGGCGCCCGCGCCCCCCGCCCGCGCCCCCGCCCCGCCAGCCGGCCCACGCC